>NW_015629204.1:233766-234723 GCF_001515625.1 Sinocyclocheilus rhinocerous
ATCAAAAGTGCACTTTTTTCAAACATTTCAGCATATTTTCAATTGTGTTAGTACAATACACAATCACAAAATATCCTTTTCACTACACAAAATAAGTGTTTCATCTATATAAATGTTTCATTCACAGTAACTGCTTTTCATAAAGCTATTACTATCAAACTTTTGATTTGCGTCTCTTATCTTCAGTTTAATACATGTGTCTATCATTTAATTCAACTGATCTTAATGTTTAATCAATGAATAATTTATTATGTCCATAGATTTTCAACTTGTCTGATTGCTGTCTGATAATTTGTAAGTTACAAATTGCTACAAGAGCTTTCAGTCAAGAAAGACCAATTACTAATTAGTTTCACCTGATAATCACAATTAGATACCATATAAGAAGAATTGTGTGTGAGACTTTGCAATGTTCAAACATGGAGCAGGATAGACTTGTAGAGAGAGGAAACCTGCATCGAAGAGGTGGTGGTGCTCCTTAACAGAGAGGTGGACATGGACCAAGAGAAAGAGGTGGTGGTGCTCCTCAACAGAGAGGTGGACATGGACCAAGAGAAAGAGGTGGTTGTGCTCCTCAACAGAGAGGTGGACGTGGGTCAAGACAAAGAGGTAGTGGTGCTCCTCAACAAAGAGGTGGTCTTCAGAGAAATGTAGGCAGAAGACAGCGCACCATCATCTCTAATGAAGTTCGGGCCATCATTGCTGACCATGTGGTTAACAGAGGCCTTACCATGGCAGAGGCTGCCAGGTTAGTTCAGCCTAACTTACAAATGATTAATCACGATTAATTGCAGACACTCATGCAATTAATCACGATTTTTTTTTAAAAGCACTATTGCTTAAATTTTGCCCAGCACTATTGTATATATATAAATACACACACATGCGTGTATATATATTTAAAGGGGTCATATGATGCTGCTAAAAATAACATTATTTTGTGTATTTGGTGTAATG
>NW_015629204.1:235624-250428 GCF_001515625.1 Sinocyclocheilus rhinocerous
TGTGTGTGTCTTTATATATACATAATAAATATACACAGTACACACACATATATATCATATAAACAAAAACTTGGTAACAGATTATTTTAAGGACCTACTCTCTCTATTAAATAGTTGCTTATTAGCATGCATATTACTAGCATATTGGCTGTTTATTAGTATTTATAAACCACATATTAATGCCTTATTCATATTTTAGATCCCTTAATCCTACCCCATACTTAAACTTAACAACTACCTTACTAACTATAAGCAGCAAATTAGGAGTTTATTGAGGGAAAAAGTCGTAGTTAATAGGGAATATGTGTTCCCTATTCTAAAGAGTGAGTGAGTGAGTGAGTGAACGAACGAATAAATGAATAAATACTGATGTGTATGTGAATCACTTTAAAATGGCCTTTAAAAAAGAGAGTTAAGCTGTTAAACTACTATACACAAGTATATGTACAAGCATTTTTATTCAAGGACATTATGGAGCTCATTTGGAGAAAAAAAACAAACAAACAATGAATTTCAATGTAAGCCACTTAACAACTACCTTACTAACTATAAGCAGCAAATTAGGAGTTTATTGAGGGAAAAAGTCGTAGTTAATAGGGAATATGTGTTCCCTATTCTAAAGAGTGAGTGAGTGAGTGAGTGAACGAACGAATAAATGAATAAATACTGATGTGTATGTGAATCACTTTAAAATGGCCTTTAAAAAAGAGAGTTAAGCTGTTAAACTACTATACACAAGTATATGTACAAGCATTTTTATTCAAGGACATTATGGAGCTCATTTGGAGAAAAAAAAACAAACAAACAATGAATTTCAATGTAAGCCACATGGCACGATCGTTGATTTGTCTAATTTGTTTAAGACTTCTCTGCCTTCAAATTCAATAAGCATCACCATTGTTTTCAAGCTACAGCAATGCCTCTCTATTTCTGACTCACAGACACTCATACACTCTGATTAAAAGCAAAAACATGCAGAAATACAGAGCATGTGCGACTATGACTAGAGAAGATCATAAAAAAGAGATTCTGAAAGCATATTTTATTATTTCTAAATACAAGCATGTCTAGTCAACTTCTTTAGCATTTTAAACTTTTGCCGTTTTTACGTTTCAATAGGTTCAACCCTCTACGGACACCTTGGCAATTGATTCGCCATTGGCTAGTAAATTTTTTTGTTTACTCGCCAGACTGAAATACTATACTATATATATATATATATAAATAACCATGAACTTAGGACTGGTGCTGGTGCTTTTTTTGGTCATTCTGTGTTCCTGTAAAAAATTGGGAAAAAAAACTAACAATAATACTCTTAAGATATTATTATTATTATACGAATTCTACTAATAAGAACAATATAAAATTAGACATCATTTAGTCGCCCAGAGTGAAGATTTAGTCGCATATGCGAGTGATTTACTCGCAATGTAGAGGGTTGAGTTTTGACATTTTTGAGCTTGTTTGTGGCCATACTTTGGCCATTAAGTAACTACCTAGCATCCATCCAGAACACCATAACATCTATCTAGTAATGCATTAACAACCACATTACAGCATTCTGACAACTACCCAACACCCAAGCTTCTCAGAGGTAACTTTTTCAATGGCAAAAAGGACATTCCTTTCCCATTCTTCTTCTACAATGCTAAATAATGAGTTTTCTAAGTGTTGTAAGTAACAAAATCCATCTGATGCTTTTTTCATACATTTCTTGCATAAAGGTACTTAAACTTGAATGATTGAAGGTTAATGATATTGTTGCTCCTGTACAGAATTAACACACACTGAACAAAAGTTCTTTGATTCAATAATACGAAAGTGTGTTAGAGCCAATTAAAACGTCCTCTTGTTTGTGGTTCTGCATACAGAAAATGCCTTTTCTGTTGACAGAATGAGAAATCTACACAGAATGTGTTTTATTTCAGAATGTAACCGACTGTATTTGCTGTGACCAAACACAAAAACACACACACACACACACACACACACACTTCCTCAAAGTAAACGGCTGATCTCAGTATGTGGTCCAGCATCAAACCTACAAATCACTCCAAACCTCTGAATGTGATCCAAAACCCTTTCCGCAGCCTTTGCTAAACCCAAGGGCATTCTAAAGATGTCACAGACCAAAATCAGCACAAGTGCTCGCCTATGTTTGTGCCAAAGCACCACCACAGTAATTACGGTTCTGGATTGTTTATAAATACGTCACCTCCATCCCATAATTCTTCATTATTCACCCAGCCTCTGTGTCCAATTAAAAAAAAGGAATTTTCTTTGTAATGGTTTAATTAAATGTTAATCATCTAACAATTAAACTAACAATTACAAACAACTAATTGAACAATTGAATTCATAAAACTATAACAATTTAATAATTTATTTAAATTTGTAAAATAACAGTGTCCTACAAAAATGTGTTTTGCTTTATCAGAAATGTTTTGTTTTAATTTTTTTATGGAATCTATGTTTTGTGATTTAAAGCAAAAGTTTATTATCAAAAACTGAGTTAATTAAATGAATGCATAAAACTTTAACCAATTGAATTAATAGTTTTTCATGTAATCAAGTGAAATTTGAACAATTCCAGTTTTAATTAAAACGTGCATCATGGAAATCATAGGAGTGGCTATATTAATGATATAGCATGACATCATTACCAAAAAATAAATAAATAAATAATACAATTCTATCAAATTTCTTAATGCCAAGGAATCCCATAAAGATGATTCACTTTCATTATGACCATAAATGGGTCAATGACAAATAAGAATAACTGAAATAACAAGGAGAATCATCCAAACAAATAAAATAAAATAAAATAATATATTGAAAACTTTAATTATACAACAAGTGTATTCAATTCATCATCTGTAAATTGCATTTTTTAATAGTTGTAGTTTTTGAATAACAATGTATGCAATGTTCATCTCTTTTTAACAGAGAATTATGTAAGTGGGTGAGCTGAAGGAAGTGCAGTTAGAGATGACACGTCAAATTTCATTACATTTCAACAACTTGTTTTTGCCAAGGAAGTAATTATGGAGAAAGAAAAAAAATGCCGGGCACAGTCTGATGGAATGAGTTATGCTGAGTTTAGACCTTGGGTTGTGTTACCTTTCTCATAAATAAACAACATGTCCAACTTTTCATACACATACGCATCAATTATGTTTTTCACGACAGAGTGGAAAACACATGTCTGCATTCAAGAAATGCATTCCTGTTTAGTTACTTTCCAGATACAGTATGAAGCAGAGCAGCATAGGTACTGTTTAAGAGTAATAATATGTAATTATGCTGAGTGGAGTTAAGAAATGAGCATGATGTAGCCGCTGTTTTGTAACTGCTGCATTTTTATGTCCCATGAGTTTCTTTCTTTCTTTCTTTCTTTCTTTCTTTCCCATTTTTATTTTGTCTACTTTTCAAAGGCATTATGTCTTGTATTATATTATATGTAGAAATGTAGACATTTAAATTAAATATAAATTAACAAAATGTCAAATACAAAATCTTAATTAAAATGTATTTAGGATATATGAAATGTTAGCTATGGAATTTGAAACAAATTATTAATTTTATTTCATTTTATAAAAGGTTTGAAATGTCATTTACACTACAGGCAATTCATCTGAAAATAAAAAAAATAAAAATGTACAAAGCATTTGTATTAAATGTCAGAAATTATTAGTAGACAATTATCTAATGAGGATGAAACGTGTGATTTTTCAAGTTTATCCACAGGGTCAAAAGTGCACATAGTTGAAGAAGGAACACTGTAATATTTATGAAGAGACTGATACATTCCAACATGATTTATCTCAAAGAGCTTCAAGGTCCTTGAACCCTCTTCAACAGACACGAGAGCAACATCATACATTGAAATGCTGTGTTGATTATGCTGCTAAATCACAGCAGGATGAGCAAAAGGATGACGGGAAGCATGTTATGACAGCATGAGCCATTATGTCCACGTCGTCTTAACAGCACACACATGGACGGTTCATAGATCACTTGATCCTGATTAGCCGAACTCTACACAACTTCATTCAGGATATGCAGGTGTTAGTTTAAAAAAATCTGTTTACAAGGTAAAAAAGTGCAATTGTCACACAACCAGTGTTGGGCAGTAACGCATTACTTAGTAGCGCATTACTGTAATTTGATTACTTTTTTAGTAACGGAGTAATTTAACGCATTATAATTTTCAGAATAGTACTTGGAGTATAGTTACAAGCCGAAGTCTTAATGGCGAAAAAAGTAACGTAACTAGTAATGTAACTAATTACTTTTGAAATAAAGTAATCAGAACAGTAACGTGATTACTTTTAAAAGGAGTAATCAGTAATCAGTAATTTGATTACATTTTCAGAGTAACTTGCCCAACACTGCACACAACAGACCACCCTAGAAACTGCCCATCAATGCTGTACTAACCTATGAGTGCCCTGGAAACGAGATATAAATTAATTAATTAATTAATTAATTAAAAATAAAAACACAATGTACAAAGCACTGCGATGTCTCAGACAACACAACTCCTTGGAAAAATGTGCCTCTACCTTTATTTTTGCAAAACTTCAAAAACATACCAATATATATAATTCACTGCATTTTCTAGCTGAAACAAATACTAGTGGCAGCAAAACACCAACTTTACTTTTCACACAGATTATGATTTCACACAAATTTTCAGGGGAAAAAAAACGCATTTTCAGCCCCATATGTTTGGCTTTTCTGATGCAGTAAACTTGCTTGGTAGCACACCTGATACAGCATTGCACTTGCAAAAAAAAAGCGTTCAGGTACAAGTGACAATAAAACACCTCAAAGCTTGTATAAGCAAATGTGAGCATTTTTCTCTCACGTTTATCCTTGAGGACAATTACATATTCCGCTTTTATTTTCAGAGTTAACATGATATAATCAATATTACTCTTGGATGGTCTGACATTGACCACAATGTTTACACACATATGGATGTACAGAAATTCTGACCACAAAGTCTACACAGTTTTTTGGCTAACAGATGTTGTCTCCAGACTGCTGCACTATTATTTAAATGGGTTGCCAATTTTATGCATGTTGGTCCATTATTGTGATGTCATTCAATTCAGATCAATAAAGGAGGTCTATAATAAAGCTATTTGTTTGATTGCTGCCAGCATTGTTCACTGGACCACAGAACTTTTTAGGCAATCACTTAAAGCCACAATAGACTTTGAGCATGAGACATTTCTTCAGACTCATTGGCGTCTTTTTTAAAAAACAAACAACAAAAAATCATCATATATCAAATAATAAATACAAAATGTTAAAAAATATATACAATGTACTCCACCTCCCAGCAAAACTTGAATTATGGAATTCAGAAAAATGCAAAACCTCATTGCATGAGCTTGCATTTTCCAGTCTCCCACATTCCCATACATATGAAAGTCAATGGAGCGAAAATGTCATCATGCAATGTCAATGGCACCACAAGAACATGCATCGTCCTAAGCACTTTACTAGTGCCTATTCTGAGTTGTGACATCAAAGGCAGTAGACATTTATATGTCTATTTCACATTTTTAAGAGTCCTCTAATGTACTATAATAAAGTATTAGCGATATGGGTCAATGACATGGCGCTGATATTTTATCCTAATGATTTGTTAAAAAATGCATTAAAACTACAATCCATGTTAAATACTAGAACTTGAATACATATCTTCTATTATAAGCATTTTGTTTTAATTTATGAATTAAAATACATGTTCATATTTTTCTAGAGGCATGAAGTCAAAATTGTCTGGGAGCTACAGGTGCTATATCCTGATACGATAATCAAGACAAAAAAAAAAGTCTCATTAATAGAATAAAAGTCTTGAAAAGAAAATGTTATTAGGCAGTGTGAACCCTTGGGATTTACCCACCCCTAAAAGTCACATTACAAAGCAACTGGGATTAGTTGCTGCATGATAGCTAGACAGGTCTTCCTGACTAAGTGGGAAGCAACATGAAAATTTAACCAGACTTTACTTGGCCTTCACAAATTTCCTGTTGCTGGAAACTTGTTCAGGACATGAAAAATCTGGATTAATTTTTTAGACAGATTTTTTTTGTTTATGCAGTGGTAGCTCATGAATAAAATGTCAGTCAATTTCACTTTTGGGAGTTAGAGAATGTCTTTGTTCTGTCTT
Organism: Sinocyclocheilus rhinocerous; assembly: GCF_001515625.1. Classification (NCBI taxonomy): domain Eukaryota; kingdom Metazoa; phylum Chordata; class Actinopteri; order Cypriniformes; family Cyprinidae; genus Sinocyclocheilus; species Sinocyclocheilus rhinocerous. The sequence continues at coordinate 241,812 of NW_015629204.1, forward strand.
CTTGTTTATTTAAGCATCTTTCCATCCTTTGTGATGCATCAGCTTCTCCAGTATTTCCATTGTTAGAAGCTAGTTTCGGACATGCTTGGATACGGCGAGTTCTTGGTGTCTCTTTGATCTTCCATACACTTAAATATTCTTCTGAAGCGCAAAAACTGGGTAAATGTGAACAAGTAATTTTCTCTCCCATTCTCACCGTCTTTATTCTTTCTATTTTCTCTCCTTTCATCAGTGTCAGTCTGACAGGATGTTCTAGCTTTAATGCGTCAGTCCTTTCCAGAAGACCAAATAAAATATTTAAAGTTATTGTCCCAGTTTCAGGCACAGTTAAGGCCTCCTATTAGGGCCAAACATGGGCAAGGTTGTTTGATCACGGCCCATTTGTGGTCACGGAGTCTTTTGCAGGAGTGAGCTCTATTCTGACGTGCGGGAATATAAATTGTGCCGCCAGGATGGTGTTGGCCGCCGTTACTCAGGGCCTATTACAATCAGTCAATTGGATCAGCGCTTCCAACTTCTCAAAGACTGATGAGCCGACATCATTACCAGCTTTAAAAACTTCAGCTGCTGCCACTGCAGGCTGGTGTGACAGACTGCCAATTCTATTCTTTATTTCCTAAACAAATAAGCCGCAAACAGACCGGAAAGCACGATTCAATTTGATGGATAGCTTGGAACTTTGAACAATTGATAGCACAAAATGTTAGTTATTTATGTTGTGGATGTAGGAGGTGAAATGTGTCATTTCTGCACCCCTAATGTCATCAACAGAATTGCATTTCACGTAGCCAGACTTCTGACTTGAGGCATAAAGAAGGGTCCAAATATCAGATGATCCTGGCCAAGAACTGCCCACTTAGAAAGACACCACCTGCCCTGATGATTTCTTAGTACGTGCCGTTTAGGGCAAAGTTTAAGGGATAGTTAAGGGACACCCAAAAATGATAATTTGCTGCTAATTTATTTACCCTCAGACCATCCAATATGTAGGTGACTCTTTCCTTGAGAAAGACATATCAAGGTACACAAAATTTATACCAGTGGCTCCTGACAATATATATATATATATATATATATATATACTGTATATATATAGAGAGGTTTCATAAAATAAAATGATCGGTCTGTGCAAGAAACTTAACATTATTTACAACATTATTACCTGTAATCCAGAGCCTCAGGCAAACGGTTCGGAGTGATGTCTGATTTCAAACTAAATCATTATTTTGAACTGGTTCTTTTTGGTGAAACAGTTGAACCAGTTCACCGAATCAGACTGAAGCGTCTGAAACAGTTCAAGGCACGAAGGCAGCACAGATCTACAAGTTAATCAAAAAATACTTTTCGTGCACCTGACAGTTACTCGACTCGAACCAAAATACTGGTGTATCTGATCCTATAATGAATAAACTCAGCGCACCAGTTCCTACAACAGTCATTGAAATGAGGAAACAGTTCTGACTCAGGCCGATGAGCCGCGGATATGCGCATGTGTGAACCGAGAACATGAAAGAAGGGGTGAAATTAACGTTTTATGGTTTCTCAACGATTACGTAAAAAGGAGAGCTGATGAAAACAAGTATATTCACCTTTAGACAGGTAAAACATGCACGTTTTACATCATTATTGGGTGCTTTGATAATATAATTGCATGATTACGTAAACAAACTAGTGGATTGAACCAGTTCATTGAAACGAACTGTGCGAAAGAACCAGTTTGTGGAAAAGAATAGTATTTCCGTGTTGCATAAGGCTATGGATTACAGGTAATAATGTAGTAAATAATGCTCAGTTTCTTGCACAGACCGATTGTTTCTCTTCATAAGATCTCAATATATCGTCAGGGAGCCATGGTTATTAATTTTGTGATCTTTTATATGCTTTTTTTGGCTCTCAAAGTGCCAGCAGCTGTTGACTTGCATTTTATGAATCACAAAGGAGCATGGTTTCATCTAAAAATCTTCTTTATTGTTCTACTGAAGAAAAATAATCACCTACATCTTGGACGGCCTGAGGGTGAGAAAATTAACAGCAAATTTTCATTTTTGGGTGAACTATAACTTTAATCTGAAACAACTGAACAAAACTGATTGATGAGCTCAAAGTGACACAAGAGAACACTTGTAGAGAAAGCTGTAAAATATGCATAGACTTTGTGATCAGAATTCTTTCAAAAGTCATTTGTATTTCACAGACATAAAACAGAATATACAGTTCTGTTTATGGACATCTACATGTTGAACTATGTGAAAACACACTAAAAACCTATTTATCAACACAATATTTCACAATATAGGCACAAAACACTGGAGCAAACCACTTATTGTTTGAAATAAGACATCTGGAGTACTTGGTTCCACACAAAGTGACAGAATCCAGGTGATTTAAGCAGTTTAAAACAACATTTGGGGATTGGGAATCAGTTCCATATAGATCAATTACCATTTGGAAGTAAATAGGGTCTTTCTCCTCATGCAAATTTGATTTCACCATGATCGGGTTTGTAATAATTCTCGAAGGGACACTTACAATAACCATTTTACAATTTATGGTAGCTGTTAAAAGAAATATTCAATATAATTACTCGCAGCACAGCAGAAACACTGTCAGTGTGACACGAGCATGCTGTTGTAGGTACGCCGATGCTTCTTTTAGCACTGTTTGACCACGGTGTGAACCAGGCCTTATGCATATTAAACAGAGATAGGAGGAAGCGTTTTAAAATCATAAAATTACACATAGCCACTTTGACATTAAGCACAGAAAATTACAGACATTTGTGTTTTGTGTTTATTTGCAGAGGTTTATACTGCACAGCAGGGTGTTTTGCAGTTTTCTGCGGTTTTGACAGAGCGAGACCAGTGCAGTGACAGCTGATAGATATGAATGAAGACACAGATACCCCATTGTGCCGTGCTCTCTATTAGCCCTTCAGCAAATTGGATTCTTTATAGCCTCAGTAACAGACAGAGAGAGCTGGATCTGAATCTCAGCATTATGATATGGTTTCCAATTCATTTTCATTACTTTACAGCCTGCGAGAATGTATACTGGCAAGCTATACTCCAGAAGAGAATGTTTGCCTCAACGTGTGAAATTAATTCTTCGGGGCAGCCCACAATGTCTGTGGATTTGGTGATTTTTTATGCCATGAATAATTGTCCGTCTCTATAATTTGGATATACAAATAAAGACATAATTGTAAGCCTCGGGTCAGGAAATGAAAGGATAGCTCACGCTAATTTCTTTATATGGAGCCACTTATGAATTAATAGTCAGAGAGCCTAGGGAAAAGAACTGTACATTTTCCGATGTGCATTATGAAATTACCAGCCACCCATTCAGTTCTACAGATATTTTCAGCAACCAGGGAAATACTAATTCAAACGCTGTTTTGTTGATACTATCTCCTGTAATACATGATGTGTTCTGACATGAGAGGAGTTTGATCAGAGCTGATATTCAGAGTACAAGACAAGACAAATCAAGCACAAACAAATGTGGAAAAATGTCCAGTTTTATCTTTTTCAAAGAGATGAAATCTAGAGTGATATCTCTCTGATGCACATCAGCGGGTGTCTGATTAGAGATCAAATAATCCGAGAAAAATATCATGTATTAGTGATGCTTGCTAAGGCTCAGAATTTCATTTAGACCACAGAAAATATTTATGTACTAATATCATAGAGACTTGAGGGTGGGTTCCTCTGCCTTGGGCTAGTAAGTAATAGCTTCCTAATAACCACCCAGGACATCCTTGCAACTGCTTAGCAATACCCTGGTAACCACCCAGAACACCTTAGCATCAGTCTGGCAATAACCTAGCAACCAGCCCTAATATTTGACCCAGTAAATAAAAAACAACAGCCTAGAATCATGGCAGTAAGTTTTGCACAGACAAGCAATGCTCAAATTTCCCACAATTATTTACTATTATTTTAATAATTATATTGGACTTAAAATGTAAATAATTAATTTAGGGCATCTTAATTGCATCTTAATTACACAACATTTATATTTATTATTTTTTCCTGTTCCTCTAAGTTCTTTTCATTTGTTCATGGTTAAAGTTGCTGCTTAAATGCACGGTAGTAAACTTGAATTAAATTAATTTACACATAAAATGTATTTATTTATTTATTTTCATTTATTTATTTTGCAGAGGGACATACGGAAAAAATGTTCATTCTTATCTTTGTAATTTAAGTTTTTTCTTCACTTTTATATAGTTTAATTTATAAGTACAGTTAAATACAATGTATATCTTTATACTTCGAATTGCTTTAAAATGTGTTACATTTTAGATTATGGTTAACTTCAATATAAATACAAAAGTATATATTGCACTTTCCTGATGTGTTGATGATTTCAGCACACCACACTTGATGAATGAACACCCTCATCTCTATGCTTTTGAATTTCCTCACAAAGCTCATATGCATAAATACACAAATGGAAGTGGGGACGGCCTGCTTCCTCAGATGAAGCTATACAATTAAATGCTATCAACTGTATTATCAGCTGTGTAATTACATTTGTGGGTAATTCATTTTCAAGGTGACAGTGTTGTACTATGTAAATTACAATTAGGGGCAAGTTGCAGGCCGAGCGAAAATAGCTAATTAGCAGTATATCAAAGAAGCGTAAATTATGGAAGCATCAAGCATCTTGGTTTAATAAGAACGCTGGACTAAACTGCCAAAAGTATGAGGTCAGTGTTCACTACACTAACTTCAATATAAATACAAAAGTATATATTGCACTTTCCTGATGTGTTGATGATTTCAGCACACCACACTTGATGAATGAACACCCTCATCTCTATGCTTTTGAATTTCCTCACAAAGCTCATATGCATAAATACACAAATGGAAGTGGGGACGGCCTGCTTCCTCAGATGAAGCTATACAATTAAATGCTATCAACTGTATTATCAGCTGTGTAATTACATTTGTGGGTAATTCATTTTCAAGGTGACAGTGTTGTACTATGTATAATTACAATTAGGGGCAAGTTGCAGGCCGAGCGAAAATAGCTAATTAGCAGTATATCAAAGAAGCGTAAATTATGGAAGCATCAAGCATCTTGGTTTAATAAGAACGCTGGACTAAACTGCCAAAAGTATGAGGTCAGTGTTCACTACACTACTTTAAAAACATTTATCACATTTCAAAAGCAGTATAGTAGGTTATCCAAGTATTCTATGAATATGCCCATGTACTATAAACTACAGTTTAGTATGCATAAATATAAACTAAACTTTAAACAAAAATAGAGTAGTTTGCTATTCCAAACATACATATTGACATAGAATACCGGAAGTGTTACTTAAGAGAAGTTTTCTGGGAAAGTGGTTCATGTACTTGGATATTTCCTCAAAAGAACTGTGAAATTTGCCACAAATAAACGGTTATTTAGATGTATAATAAATGATATGATCATTTCTTACACTATTCTCTTTACATGTGACTCATATGCAAGTCATCTCAGAAGAAGACGACTCAATGGGAGGTCCGTTAAGAGTGGTGGTTTGCCAAAGCCGGAACTTTCATCCTTTTTTAAATGATAAAGCTTACCGAAATCCTATAATTTGTTACCACTGAAATTTAGTGACTTTAACCCTCAAGGAGGGTTTCTTTTTTCATGCTGTCATTAAAAAAATCCAGGCTGCTTTTTAATGCTATATCATGATCTGTTTTCCACTCTTCATGCAACAGGCATGTTCACCAAACCACAGAGATCTTCAGTTCTAACTGTAGCAAAGACTGCCAAGCAAAGACGAAGAAACCATTTCCCAAAGTAATTCAGCAACTGGCAATTAAATATAAGTTGACACATCAAGTCTCTTGTCACAGAACACTGACAAAATTTCATTTAAGCTTGGCCTGACTTGCATTGTTCATTCAGTGCGAGTTCATTTCAACTCTCATGAAGACAACACAAATTAGTTTTAATTAACCAGCTTGATTGCAAACATAATTCACTTAAAACACTTTTTGACTAAATGTCCAATCATTTAGATAGAAATTGTCCTGACTAATTACAGACAAACCTGTAAGAATTTTTTTCTCAGTTGCTTGAATTCATTGTTCAAAAATAATTTACGCTGCTTCAAATGTCAGTTCCCTATCTGGCGGACCTCTCACTCCTCCCACAGCGAATGTACCGTGCGGCTCCCGAGTGATTTCACTGGCCCGGCTCGTGACGGTCCCAGCATTTCATTCGGTGAGCCGCTGGAGGATCGGATGTCGATCGCAGCATTGGGGGATGGGCTACTGTCCACCGAGGATGAAGATTTGGCGGGGCTGCCCCCCGCGGGTGTTGTCACCACCGCCGAATCGGTCCCGGAGTTGAAGGCCATGCTTTCCCGGGCAGCCGTGAGTATCGGGCTGGAGTTGAAAACACCGCCCAGTCCCGAGCCCTCGGGGCTGGATGATTGGTTTCTCGGCGCGAAGCGCCGGTGCCTTTTTTCCCGGAGGTGCATGAGGAGCTGACGAAGTCGCGGACGGCCCCTTTTTCGGCAAGAAGCCGCTCGTCTCCCTTCTCCGTCCTCACTATCCTCGATGGCGGGGCGGCTAGGGGGTATGTAGACATTAACCAGGTGGAGAGAGCTGTTGCGGTGTACCTGTGCCCGCAACTTGGAGAAATCATCCGCCACTTGGAGGAATCATCCGCGTCTCCCATCCAAAACCTGTAAGCTGACCTCTAAAAAGACGACAAAGCGGCCCTGACCCGGGCAACCCGGAGATTTGGGAAGCTGCTCTTTTTCAGGAAATGGTGAAAACAGCGCCCCTCCTTACCCCGGAGGAGGGCCGGGCAGAGAATCCTTTGTTCTGTTTTGTTTCTGTTCCGCTGCTGGTCCAACGGCCAGTAAGTACCCATATTCTCGAAAAAGGAGCAGTTTCCTTTTCCTCTGGGTTATCAGGCTCATGGGTTGACAGTGAGCGACGCGATGCCTTCTGTGCCATCCAGCATGAATTCCCACCGCTGCAACACCGCGGGTGCGTCGATTATCCCTTTGGTGCCACTCGCACAGAGCTTGGAAGCATGGCTCGCGCTGCCCAACCCTTCCTGCTGGCTCATTCAGACAGTTCGACTCGGCTACGCGATTTAGTTCGACAGGCGACCCCCTAGGTTCATGGGTTGACAGTGAGCGACGCGATGCCTTCTGTGCCATCCAGCATGAATTCCCACCGCTGCAACACCGCGGGTGCGTCGATTATCCCTTTGGTGCCACTCGCACAGAGCTTGGAAGCATGGCTCGCGCTGCCCAACCCATCCTGCTGGCTCATTCAGACAGTTCGACACGGCTACGCGATTCAGTTCGCCAGGCGACCCCCCAGGTTCAGCGGCGTTCTCGAGATTTCGGTGGCAGCTCGAGATGCCCCTGTCCTGCGCGACGAGATTGCTGTCCTACAGCCGAGATGAAGTCAGGGTTTTTGCAGCCCTTACTTCATTGTGCCCAAGAAGGGCGGTGGCCTTCGGCCAATCCTGGATCTGCTTGTCTTGAATCGGGCCCTTCACAAGCTCCCATTAAAGATGTTGACGCAGAAGCGCATCATCAGATGCATCCAGCCCCAGGATTGGTTTTCGACACAGGCCGTTCCTACGGTTTGCGTTCGAGGGTCGGGCATGGCAGTACAGGGTCCTCCCCTTCGGGCTGTCCCTGTCGATTCAGTTCGCCAGGCGACCCCCCAGGTTCAGCGGCGTTCTCGAGATCTCGAGCTCGAGATGCCCCTTTCCTGCGCGACGAGATTACGCGACGAGGCCGTTCCTACGGTTTGCGTTCGAGGGTCGGGCATGGCAGTACAGGGTCCTCCCCTTCGGGCTGTCCCTGCCCCCCAGTGTCTTTATGTAGGTCGCAGAGGGTGCCCTTGCCCCGTTATGGGAAGTGGACATCAGGATCCTCAACTACCTCGACGACTGGCTCATCATGGGCCGGTCACGAGAGCAGTTGTGCGATCACAAGGACCTGGTGCTCCGGCCCCTCAGCCAGTTGGGGCTTTGAGTCAACTGGGAAAAGAGCAAATTCTCCACCATGCAGAAGATCTCTTTTCTTGGAGTTAGACTCGGTGAGTATGACAGCGCGTCTCACCAACGAGCGTGCCTAGTCAGTGATGAACTGCCTGAGTTCCTTCAGAGGCAGGAACGTGGTATCTCTGAAACACTTTCAGAGGCTCCTGGGGCATATGGCATCCGCAGCCGCAGTCACGCCGCTCGGATTGCTTCATATGAGACCACTTCAGCACTGGTTACACTCCCAAGTCCCGAACCCGGCATGTCATTGTCACAACGGATGCTTCCAGTACGGGTTGGGGCGCTACATGCAAGGAGCAGGCAGCCTCAGGGCTCTGGACAGGGCCTCGACTGCTTTGGCACATCAACTGCCTAGAGTTGTTGGCAGTGCATCTGGCTTTGCGGCAGTTCCGGCCATTGCTGCAAGACAAGCACGTGTTGGTCCGCATGGACAACACTGTGGCTGTCTCGTACATCAACCGGCAGGTATGCATTTCCTCCAGTGAGCATTCTCGCACAGACACTGTGTAAGGTCAGGGAGAACGAGGAACAGGTATTGCTGGTTGCGCCTTACTGGCCCACCCGGACCTGGTTTTCGGAA
>NW_015629204.1:250438-251944 GCF_001515625.1 Sinocyclocheilus rhinocerous
AGACGGTTAAATCCTCCTAGGCCACCCCTGGTGCCCTCCTGGGATCTCTCTACTGTTCTGGCTGGCCTTCAGATGGATCCCTGTGAGCTGCTGGACTCAGTTGAGCTTAAGTTCCTGTCTGCTAAGACAGCGCTCCTGACCGCGCTCACTTCCATCAAGAGGGTCGGGGACCTCCAAGTATTTTCTTCAAGCAGAGGTTGGCCCACTGGATAGTGGATGCCATCACCTTGGCGTACCAATCCCAAGGCGAGCCGTGCCCCCTGGAGATAAGGGCTCACTCCACACAGAGTGTTGCCTCCTCCTATGCGTTGGCGCATGGCGCCTCTCTGGCAGACATCTGTAGAGCTGCGGGCTGGGTGACACCGAACACCTTCACAAGATTTTACAGTCTCTGTGTTGAGCCGGTCTCTTCCCGTGTGTTGGGTAACAGGTAAGTGGCGGGAAGAGCCGGCCGGTGTCACGCTTGCTGCGCCATTCCCCCTCACCCGGGGATGCAAGCACCTTTTCCTCCTCCAGTAAGTTCCCTGGTCGGCGAACCCTGGTTGAGTATCTTCCAGCACTCCTGGCAGTCGGACTGGTCGGAGCAGTCTGACGCTAGGCCCAGTATCGGTGTTAGCTTGCCCGGGTTTCTGGGCTGGGTGACACCGAACACCTTCGCAAGATTTTACAGTCTCTGTGTTGAGTCTCTTCCCGTGTGTTGGGTAACAGGTAAGTGGCGGGAAGAGCCGGCCGGTGTCAAGCTTGCTGCGCCATTCCTCCTCCCAACTCCTAGGTAGGACCTGCCTCAGAGACCCATTCCATATGTAGTACTGCCCAGGACTGGGTCAGTCCATATCAGTGTCTCCACATGATACCTCCTTACAGGCAGGATGTGGTCTCCGTAGCGCCCTTCTCCAGAAGGCTCGCTTCCCCTTCATTACTGCCAAGCAGTAAACAACAAACAGGAAAGGTGTGAAGCACCTTTCATGCAGGTTGTAATCCCTTCTCTTAAGAAAAAAATTTCTGTCATAGGAACAGTGGCTTGGCTATCTCCAGCAGCGATGTACTCACCTTTTGATCCCTGCGGGCGCCAAGGTCAGCGAATTTGCGCTGGGGCGTTGGGAAGGTAACGATCTTTGCGTAGCATTTGTCTGACACGCGGCTAATGGTCAACATTTGCAGCGCTACAGGGTTGTGACGGGGTTCAGGTTGTGGCGCTTTCCATGGACCCCCTATGTCGTCACGTCATAACTCGTAGTGACCGACAGATAGGGAAAGTCTCGGTTACATACGTAACCCTCATTCCCTGATGGAGGGAACGGAGACGTTATGTCCCCATGCCACAACCTTGAACCATTCACTGTTGACGGGACACGTTCTCGGCTCCTCAGCTTAAAACCTGTGGATGCACCTGTCGCCTATTTATATCCGTATGCACGGGGAGTGGCTCAAGTATGCAAAATCCACTAGCCAATTTTCATTGGCGTATTCTCTTAAATTCAGAGATGATTGGCCTCCCAAGTGAGA
>NW_015629204.1:252114-259554 GCF_001515625.1 Sinocyclocheilus rhinocerous
GACACGTTCTCGGCTCCTCAGCGTAAAACCTGAATGAGTGGATGCAGTGGATGAGTGGATGCCTATTTATACCCGTATGCACGGGGAGTGGCTCAGGTATGCAAAATCCACAGGCCAAAATTCATTGGTGTTTTCTCTGAAAGTCAGAGCGGATTGGGGCTCTCAAGTAAACCCCCTATGTCGTCATGACATAACGTCTCCATTCCCTCCATCAGGGAACGAGGGTTACGTACGTAACCGAGACGTTTTTACAGTAAAATTCCATTTCTTAAAATTAAATAAACTCAAAGGATCCATTTTCAGACAATAGGGATGTAACTATGCAACCAACCAGTTGAAAATCAATAAAAAAGTGACGATTCAAGTCAGCTGAAAAATTAATGAATCGCAACACATTTCGGGGTGGGGGTTTATATGAATGTATCTCTGAGGAGAACTGACTGTCTTCAGACAAGTTTAGATGGCATCTTATTGTATTTGTATAATGTATATTAAAGTAGTGCTTATAAGTGCAGCGCAGCATTGCTGTTGTTACATCGCCACCTGCTGTCAGAAAGTGAATTTGCATTTTTACTCTGCATTTTTAAACTAAAGTCAGACCATTCTGTTTTGCTTTAAATTTCGAAATTATACAGTCTAATTTAAATCAAAAATTGCTCCTGCTGCATGTATGCAACATCTTTGCTTGGATCATGATAAAAATGCAGTGGTTGCCTCATTTTAAATGGAAAGAGATTTATTTTATTGTATTATTATTTGATTTGTGATTTGTTTTAAAATTTCAGTTTAATTTTTATATTTGACATATTTCAATTTCACAAAGAAATGTGCAGCATTTTGTCTGAGAAATAATAAAAGGACTCCTGTTCATTTAAATTTTTAAATCTCATTTTGTTAAAAAAAAAAAAATTGTGAGAAAATCGGATAGTGGATTGTATCGCATTGTGAGTTGAGTGAATTGTTACTTCCCTATCAGACAACCTTTTGAAAATGTAATCATTATATACAATGTTTTGTTCTTGTTGAGACATTGAAGAAAACATTTTCTTTTGCCACTGACATTTTCTAAGAATATTTCCTGCAGGAACAGACTTGAATGAGGGGAGACCTCTCAGCACTTAAGAAAACCCAATCTAGTATAAATGTGAGAAAATTCTGAAAAAAGAGTGTCCTTGTGGAAATAATATAATGTATGTTCTGAAATTATTTCTGTTTTTATACCCTTTTCACCTCAATTGATGTACAAACTGATCAGCCACAACATTAAAACCACAGAGAGGTGAAGTGAATATCACTGATTATATGACACCTTGGTTACACCTGTCAAGGAGTGGGATATATTAGGCAGCAAGTAAACAGTCAGTTCTTGAAATTCATGTGCTGGAAGCAGGAAAAATAAGCAAGCAAAAAGGTATGAGTGACTTTGACAACTGGGTCAAAGCATCTCCAAAAGGGCAAGTCCCGGCATACAGTGGTCAGTACTTGCAGAATTGGTGCAACTTGTGAACTGGCATCAGGGTCATGGGCATCCAAGGCTCATTGATGTAGGTGGGGAGCAAAGGCTAGAATGTCTGGTCCGATCACACAGATGAGCTATTGTAGCTGACGTGCACTGCAGTTTGCATAGCCTCAAACTGGCCAGAGAATCTAAAGTGGCTACAATGAGCACATGAGCATCAGAACTGGACCACAGAGCAAAAGAAGGAGGTTGCCTGGTCTGATTAATCACGTTTTTTTTTAGATCAGGTGGATGAGCTTTACCTGGGGAAGAGATGGCAGCAGGATGCACTATGGGAAGGCAGGCCAGCGGAGGCAGTGTTATGCCTCTGCTGGGAAACCTTGGGTCCTGCATTCATGTGGATGTTACATTGACACGTACCACCTACCTTACAACTGTTGCAGACCTTGTAAACCCCTTCATGGCAATTGTGTTCCCTGATGGCAGTGGCCTCTTTCAGCAGGATAATGCACCTACCACACTGCACACATCGTTCAGGAATGGTTTGAGGAACATGAAAAAGGTTCAAGGTGTTGCTTTGTCCTCCAAATTCCCCAGATCTCAATCCGGTTGAGCATCTATGGGATGTGCTGGACCAACACATCTAATCCATGGAGGCTTCACTTCACAACTTGGAGGACTTAAAAGGATCTGCTGCTAATGAATTGGTGCCAGAGACCACAGGACACACTCAGACATCTTGTGGAGTCCATGCATCACCGCATTAGAGCTTTTTGGCCTACAATGATATTAGGCATATGGTTTGGGCCTACATGATATTAGGCATATGGTTTTAATGTTGTGGCTGACATTAGGTCTTAAAGTAATAGCAGCCTTATATACTTGTCATTAACTCTTTCCCCACCAAACATGGAATTTTACGTTATTCATGAGACAACTCTTCCCTGCCAAACACAGAATTTTCCGGATTTCCGTGTTTTCACAGGTATACACTCGGGGGTGCTATTAGGCATTTCCTGAATGAGTCTTGAATATGCCGATCAAAAACACAGACCAGGAAGACGCAGAAACGAGCAATCACATATGTAAGCATATGCATATGAAAAATAATGCGGTCATCAACACTAACCGAATTTAAATGAAAACTGCCTAATGTTACAGAGTGAAATGTCAATCCAGGAAGTGGTAAAGGCCTGTGCAAGCTTTGGGAGTGCTAATGGAAGCCATCTACTGCATCTTTGCTTTGATAATATTACTGAATATGATCCAGATGTAGTATTTGATAAAAATGCGATTTTCTCAGCTTTTTGCTCATAATGTTGTTGTTTTTTATGAAACCTACCTAGATTCAAGTGTTGATTAAAAAAAACAATGCTTGAAGCTAGAATAAAACAGATTTTTGTTAGAAAGTAGAGGGTCTGATCTTTATTTTTATGTATTGCATGTTCAGATATTCATACAACAAAATATTCTGGGGGCCATGAAATTTTAGTGAAAATCTGCAAAAACACTGGTGGTGGCCGGCAGCATTTTTTTTTTGTAAAACGCCGGCCGGTAAAGAGTTAATAGTAATCAAACAACAAATGGCAAAATTATTGCTCATGACTTAATCATTTTTGTAAATTTAATAAAAAGCCATGTGTATTTCATTTATATAGTGTTGCATTTTATATTTTTAATTATTCACTTTCTGTAGTATTTCCTACCTGAATATTGTTGGACAGATTTACCTGACAAAAATGAGAGCATTTGCATTGTATGCAAAAATTTTTATCTTTGTTCTATTGTTCTATTTACATCTTCAGTAAGCTTGAGACTCTTGAGAACGTTTTACTTATATTAGTTGTAGGGCCTATTAGTTTTCACTGGTCAGTATCTAGCAAAATAGTCATGAAAATAAAAACAACAGCAACAATTCATTCATTATATTTACTCTGAATAGGAAAACAACATTGTTGTTTAACATAATTACAATATACTGTGTATGTATATATATATATATATATATTTCGTTTATTCATAATAATTATAAATCATTATTAAGTCAAAAAGTTATTTATAAAGCAAGGGTACAACAGTTGTTTACTACTGTGCAGTACAAACCATATTAAAATAGACATCAAAAACATACAAAGTGTGTGTACACTGTGCAGTATGTACCACAATGTAATTAAATTATTATTATTATTGTTGTTATAGTTTATGTAGCCTATCTTAATGTTGTTAAATACCTCAATGGCTACTAAGACGACTAAAGCCCGATTCGGACGGTAATTGTTTCTCATATGGACGTCTGTAAAAATAAATTTACATATCACCTGAGTGATAAAACTCATGGATTCGGATGGCGATTTATTCACAGTGAAGGAGCGAGTTCTGTGATCCTACGAACCTGGGAACGCTCTGCTCACGTGGCCAGTCACATGATTGTCTGCTGTAAATAAAATTAATTTTATTTACAAATGTATTCTTATTATTGTGTAAAATGTATTTAAAAATACTTATTGTTATGTAAAATGTATTCTTATTATTCCAAGCATATTTTATAATATATACATTTTATAATATCCAATTTATTATTTTAACATTTAATCTCCTGTTTAAAAATAGGAAATAGACGCGCTATAGTTGTATATAATTTTACGCGATATATATCTGTTTATAATACACATTTTCGCTGCGGATTTTTACGGGGGTGGTGTGAGAAAAACACTGACATCCTGGATTCGGACAGCATTAAAATCACCAACTACCCCCTGTAAATGGTGAAAATCACTTACGTCCCCCTGAGAAACAATTACCGTCCGAATAGGGCTTAAGTCACCATTTCAGTCTTAAAGTCTGTGTCATACCATACAGAATGTTATATATAATAATAATAAAAATTATACCTTGCATAGGCTAAATAAGCAATCCATTCCATAAATCATCCTTAGGCAATGAAAGAACATCTTCAATTTGCAGAGTGCTATGATTTTTCTTCCTACCTTGAAGCTTGGTGATATCTTCTAAGAGTGTCTGTGATGTAATACATCAATCTGCATTATTATTTTATCTGCGCTAGCACGGAACATTAACACACACAAATCTGCGGTGTTTAGTTAGCAATGTCAAAGCGGTGGCTTTGATGTCAAGAGACGACTTTGATATGCACAATCCTTGAAAGTTACCTTGGATGAGACACTTATATTATTCCCTACGAACACAAATCTCTTGACTTTGGGTCTCCACAAACATTGCCTTTGTACGTTCTGCCTCCCATTTATCTAGAGGTAAGACAACAAAAAGCTCCTCCTGTCTTCAAACTTTCATCTGCAGAACTTAAAAGAGACTCGTACCTGAGACACGGTAGAGGTAGACTGATCATCAAAGTGTAGAGTACGCCTCTTGTGTGTGTACTTGGTTATCTGATCTGAAGAATCCTTGTTACTGCCATGAGGCCCTGTCATCAATAGAAATAAGAAGTCAGGTGTCACTAATCTCAGCGACCTCATTGGTTTTTAATTATTGATTGTAAACCTCAGTATTGCATCCATAGCACTACATTTGTTCATATGTAGTGAGCTTTAGACTTACTTAACAGCTAGCTTAAGTTTCTTAAAATTACCTAGAAAAAAAAACTAATATGGCAGCTAGAATGGAATATACAAAAGTACTTAATGTTTCCTCTATTCATGTACCACGATATTTACAAAGCACAGGTTCAAAATAATGTTAATGTTACAGTACATTCAGCTATGCGTTTTGATAGGCTTGTGAATATAAATTGTCTTTACCTGCAGTACAGTCGTTCACATAAGCTCAGTGAGCTGCTTCGTCACGATAAAAGACGTTTGTAAGATTTATTTCCTACAGTGTATTGTAGGTAAGTTACCTCCTCCGGCACTCTTTTCGTTTTCTTTCTTATAAAGTATCCTGTTACTATATTGATGTGAGAAACTGCAAACGATTCAGCGCCTCAGTGAACTGTCCGAAAGAATCAAACTAAATCGCGGCCGATTTCAAAACATTGAAAACATCGTTAACTTCCCTTGTCAGAAAATGATTTATCAGTGATATTAAATAGGGCACACAGTGCTCATGTACTGTAGGCTAACTTACACAAATAACAAAATGTAGGCTACTGATTATGAAATGTAATCTCTGATCATTTGCCAACGCAACACTTGTCAATACAGTAAACAAACAGAACAAATCAAGAATAGAATCAATTATATAGACTAACCATTATAAATAACGTTACATGAATGGAGAGTCACATCTAACTTTAACTCAACTTATCTATATTGCCAATGTCTGCAGCTCTATCACTAATTTGTACTCCATTGATAGGCCTATTTTAGCAAGTTATTTCTCAACATTTAAATTTTTCTTTAGATGTTGTCCAGGGTGCGTTCAGAAAGTCACGTACAAAGATCGTATTCATGAATTGAACGCACATGAATGCCACTGCAAAGACGCAGGCCTAATCAAGAGCGGGAAATTCAGAGCTTTCTCCGAGTTTCGAGTAGAGTTCGAGTTCACCTAGAAATGTAAATGGAATAGTTTGATTTATTGTCATATATTACATTTTGGACCAACATGAAAAACATTTTAATTTGTAGTTTTAATGGTTTAATTGTTTCATAGGTAGAAAATGTGTTTAATAGTAGATACAGAAACTTTGTGATTGCCTTCAGGGTAGGGCATGACAATTTAACAGCAATTTAAGTAACAGCAATAAATAAGAGATTTCTGTCATACGGATAGCTAATTAATGGGGAGATGGATGTCACGCTGTGTTGTCAAAGTAACATTTCGGGTGAAGATAAAGAGAACATAATGACAGTGTCTTTCATTTGGTCTCTTCGCCAAGTTTGTTCCAAACAGTCACATTATGAGGCAATTACTCCCTCCAGAATTCTAGAGCTCTGCCCCTCTGAAGTAAACAGGGCATAGGAATGCTCACGTCTTATTGGAATTAAACCTTTATTTAGCCTCATTTGTTTTTTTGGTCGCAGTTTGGGCGGAAGCAAACAACCTTGCATCATTTTAATATACATTCTGAACCTTTATTCTGTCAGCTTCCTCTGACATTCATACAGTAAGGAAAACTATCTTTAAAAACATTTTCAGAATCAGAAAGAGCTTTATTGCCAAGTATGTTTGCACATACAAGGAATTTGTTATAGTGTCACAAGCTTCCAGTACACGGAGACAACAACAACACACAGATAATAAAAATAAGATGTGAATAAAATACACATGCATAAATATAAACCACAAAAAAAGAATAAATTGTATGTACAGGTGTGCTATAGATAGAATAGGAATAGAATAAAATAAAATAAAATAAAGTTGTAGGGATGTACTAGGATTTAGGGTGATAAATAAGTATAAGGTTATTGCACATACTTTAATTGCACAATGGGAGAACATTAACTGCTCATGAGGTAGATTGCCTGGGGAAAGAAACTGTTCTTCTGCCTGGCTGTCCTGGTATTCGGTGCTCTGTAACGCCGACCAGATGGCAAAAGTTCAAAAAGGAGATGGCTTGGATGTGATGGATCCAGAGTGATTTTCTGAGCCCTTTTCCTCACTCTGGATGTATACAGTTCTTCCTTATTTGTCCGGGAGAGCAGAAGAAGTTCGTCCGTTTTGTTGGGTAGAGAGCGGAGATTCGCCAGATGGATGCTAGGCAGCGCCGTTCTGAATCCGCGCTTCCTGAGCTTCACGAGCACGCCGGCTCTCTTCCCCTGTCTGCGAGTCCTGAAGCGCTTGATCAGCGCAGCTGCTCCGCCAAGTACAATGTTCAGCAAAACGTCCGAATAAACGAAATCCGGTAGAAGATTGTGTGGTGTGTTCTGCCGAATGTTCAGCAGCTCATCCCTGGTAAAACTAATCGTGTTTGAGAAACAAAAAACAGGAAAAACTAACAAAAACAGTACAAACACTGGAGAGCCAAACACTGAGGCTGCCGTCTGCGGCGCCATCGCATGAAT
>NW_015629204.1:259666-271295 GCF_001515625.1 Sinocyclocheilus rhinocerous
GAGGAATGTACACACTTACGAGAATGAACGAGCAAAACTCCCGCGGCGAGTAGAAAGGCTTACAGTTAATGAAGAGCACTTCTAGATCTGAACAGCACATCTTCTTTAACACAGTTACATCTGTACACAACCTGTCATTGATGTAAAAGCATGTCCCGCCGCCGCGCGATTTCCCCGTTGATTCAGCATCGCGGTCTGCTCTAAACAGCTGAAAGCCGGGCAGTTGTAGCGCGCTGTCCGGAATGGCGTCATTCAGCCAGGTTTCCGTGAAACACAGAGCAGCAGAGTTTGAAAAATCCTTATTTGTCCGGGAGAGCAGAAGGAGTTCGTCCGTTTTGTTGGGTAGAGAGCGGAGATTCGCCATATGGATGCTGGGCAACGGCGTTCTGAATCCGCGCTTCCTGAGCTTCGCGAGCACGCCGGCTCTCTTCCCCCGTCTGCGCGTCCTGAAGCGCTTGATCAGCGCAGCAGCTCCGCCGACTACAACGTTCAGCAAAACGTCCGAATAAACGAAATCCGGTAGAAGATTGTGTGGTGTGTTCTGCCGAATGTTCAGCAGCTCATCCCTGGTAAAACTAATCGTGTTTGAGAAACAAAAAACAGGAAAAACTAACAAAAACAGTACAAACACTGGAGAGCCAAACACTGAGGCTGCCATCTGCGGCGCCATCGAATCGGTCAATTTTGTAATCAACCATTCATCACTTTCATGAATAGTTTTGTTTTCACAATTGTTTAACCTACATTTTGACAGGGCATTAAATAGTGTATATTTATATATTATGTGGCAGAATATTTTATTTTTCTTCTTTATTTCAAATGAGTATCTAGAGTGGAACATGTTCCAATTTTATTTGTTTATTTATTTATTTATTGTTTGTTTGTTCTGTTCAAATTTACAGAATTTGGCTTTCAAAAATAAACCTATTCTAAGAAAATATCCGCTTCAGTAAAAAAGTGTGACAACTAGCCCCAATCTTACTTATATTTTCTAAAATACAGCAGAAAATCCATGACTCATGACTCATCACTCACAAATTCATGTATGTGAATCGATACTATCAGGAACACTATAAAAGCAGCTTTCCTGCAACCACTGGATATTTCTGGTTGAGAGCACAGCATGTGACCTTTGTAGCAGCACAGACATCTGCGTTGAGGTTTTTTACTCCATATGTTGAGATCATTAATCAAGTGCTGAATGATGCTGTATATTATGAACATGAAATGATGCATATCACATTAAATGTCATTTAAATTCATATTTTTCTGCTGACATGCTCTTAGGTACAGGTCATTAATCTAGTGACTATTGCAGGTCATTAGTTATCAGACCGCAAATTTAACAAGGCATCCTGTTTTGCTGAAAATCCCAGGTTTCTCAGCTTAACCGTATCATTCATATTACTATCAGCCATATTGCTTCAGGTTTTGCCTAGTGCAGAAAAACACACACATGAAATTTCTTCTCACAGAGGTAATATCTGTGTGCTTCGCTTAAGGGGAGAATTATGGAAAGTGTTTGCTATAGAGTCTTGTTTAATATTATATAAATAACCTACAATATTAATATCACTTCAGGTGATTTCAAATCTTTTTTCTGTCAGACATATATGAGATCTGGTGTTATTCAAATAAACCACTCTATTTAGCTATATTTCATCTATATTTTGTTTTCAGTATTGTAAAGGTGGTTGAAGCCATTCTTTCTCATTCTTTTCTGACATCCTTTTCTCTGGTGACATCGTAAGAGGTAGACTACAAAGGTGCTGCAATAGATTTTCTAATGTAACTGTCAGCTACCCATTTATCAAATAGCAAAAATACAAACTTCACAATAAAATAATAATGATTATAGGCGTATTCACAAAAATAAATAATTAAGTATAATAAAATGTAGTCTCAGCAGTTCAGGTGGAGGTTGGCAGCTCATTTCATCAGAGAGGAAGAGAGAGGATGAAGGTTTTGGAAATTTACTTTTTACCTTGTTGTGAAGGTAAAACAAGGCATCACTCATTCAGTGATCTTAGCTGGCGGGATAGAACATAGACTTGTAGGATTTGTAGTGAACTGAGGTAGAAAGGTGCTGTAAATTGAATAGGCTTATACATAAATATGAATAGGTTTATACATGTATGTACTGTATATATTATACATAAACTATTCAAAGGTATGAAATATTCACAATTTTGTTAAACATGCACTTGTATTTTTGTATGATGTATAACATTTTATAGTTGTTGCATTGATTGCAGAACACATACTTGCATGGAGTACCACAAGTACCAGTATTAGGTCCAATTGCTTTTCAAGTTTTTGAATATCTGAAAACCCAGCTGGTGGTATTTGATTAAGGTCTGCCTTGCATACAGATCGGAGATTGTTTCCTTTGATCCACAGCAGTCTGTGTCCTCTATAATTCTTTTAATGGCGCTTGTTTCTGTTTTTACTCTATAATGATTTTAGACTCAGTCCACAGGCTGCCTACAGTTCATTCACTGACTGTTTAATGCATACTGTGCACAAAAATGGCAGGAGTTGATTGGAATCACCAGTGATAATCTGATTGCTACACAACTTCCTAAAGTCAGAGTGTTTACAAAGTGCTACAGCAAGTGCTTTAGAGGAGTTTGAGAAGTTTGTAAGGGTTGTAGCATCAGATGATTGTACGTATAGCTTTACTGCACTGTCCTTTTCAACGGTATCACTCATTAAATCCTTAATGTATTTTTGATCCCTTGTTGAATTAATGACTCAAATGTTACACCTGACATTTGTGATGTAATGAGCTCAATATTATGTTTTAGAGACATATTGCAATAGCCTGGCAGCGGTGGGCTGCTATATTACCTGACCTTCTACAGCAGGAGGGAATATGAGACAGGTCAAAAGAGCACTTTGATACAGTGAATATGAAATATGCCTTATGTAGGTCAGAGTAATTATGGCGATATTACCATTTCATATTAGCTTAAAGCTGTTTGAATCAAAGTTGGGAAAGGGTGCTGTGTCCTTGCGCAGACATATTGGTATTACATACCATGCAGGGCTCTTACCTGAATTTTCTTGACTTATTTATAGTAGAAAGCACTCGAACGCTCTAATGTAATACTAAGCAGGTGGTCTTTTAGAAGATGCTTTTATCTAGAGTGACTTACGGTACCTGTATTACATATAATGACCCTTGAACAGCCTGGGGTTAAGTAGTTTGATCAAGGCCACAAATCTGGGGTACGCATACATTTAACAATGACAGGGAAAACATAAGGGTTCTATGTAGAGCAGTAGCATGATATTAGTAGTATACAAGTGTTCATACACAAGGTGTGGCTCTCATATAATCCTTTAATTTATGGTACACTTATATGTACATATGAACAGCTTCTAAAGCATTAATGTACAATTTTAGGTACATTAAATTCAGCCACAAGAAGAGTGCAGATGTATTTACTTGAATGCTACTGTATATACACATGCCGTTGATACTAAAGGTCTATTTCAAACAGTATATCATTTATTTATTGATAAATAAGAGTATCCATCTATGGGCTCACTGCCAAGTCTCTATGATATTCTGGTCTCTAGATATGGCTAAAGTCTAAGCATTTTTTCCTTTGTTTTATTATCTACCAGGTGAAAATCAATTACGCTTTACATCAACAAACTGCACAATTTGAAGGATCGTTCATTCATCTGTCTGGGTAACCTTGCAAAGGTTTTACCAATGCTTGTTCTAACAATTTGTACAAGGTAAAATAGTATGTTTCATTTATATTGTGCAATTCAGGAAAAGAACACATGCCTTTGTTCTACAGTTTGTGACAGCCATCTTTACACATTTAAAGTAGAAGTAAAATGCTAAGAAACAAGTCTGAAGCAGTTTTTAAGTGTATGAGCCTAAAAGTGAAGTGATAATGAATTTTAAAGTAATGAATTTAGCTGTAGTACATGAAAAAGAGGTGTGTTGGTGCATTCAAATTATGTCTGAAAGATTATATTTTCGAGTTGAGTGCACATGAACACCAAAGTCATAATTACAAATGACAAATTCTGGACTTTCTGTAGTTTCTGAGTCGGGTTGTGTCAGCAAGAAAACATGGTAGATACAATAGATGCAGTGTCTGTAGTCAAAGATTTATTACAGGTTCAAAATATGATAGCATTGCAATTTGTAGTGTAGAAGTACAGTTTTATTTTGTGTATTTTTTGTAAATTTTTCAAGATATGTCTCCACAGAGACCAATAATCTGTGTCCGAAATTGTACTACAGCCCCTCATTCACTATTTCTTATATAGTTGATGTCATACACTGTAGTCCACTGCATGAGAAAGGAGTGAGCAAATTTGAACACTAATGTAAATGTTGTGTTCCAGAAGTGGGCCGTGGAGCTATAAAACAATTTGTAACAATTTAATTCAGATTCTGCTCCTGGAGGGTCACTGTTTTGCAGAGTTTAGCTCCAACCAACTCCAAAATACCTGCCTGGAAGTTTCTAGTAATCCTGAAGACCTTGATTAATGCTGAGATGTGATGTGATGCTTATATAAACTTATGGTCAGTGATATAGAATAAAAACATACTACTGACTTCTAAAGCCACTTTTTGTGATACGTATTCAGTGCTTCTGTCTGCAAAAACAAAACAATCGGGCATTTGGTCAGCAAATACTGATATATGTGTTTAATTAATTAACAAATTATGTTATTAATTTGAATAAATATTAATCATTTTATAACTACAATATTACAGATCCACTCCCTGATAAGAACATCAATAATTATTTACGAAGAATTTAACATTTTATAATTAAACTGGAATTAATTCATTCACAGTGTATTGACAGTAACTGCTAACCAATTGATTTTGATGTTAAAGCTGCAGTCCGTGACTTTTTTTTGTTAAAAATGATCTGAAATCAATATTTGAGCAAGTGCATAACCAGCCAGTGTTAAAAACTATCGCCTTACTTTTGCCCGATTCACAACGGTAAACTTATAATAATGTTTTGTAATTTGAGTGGTACGGGTAGGTTTTCGTGGGAAATTCGAGCATGCCGCTGCGTCATTATGTCACGTCTGTAAACATAAAGATCAGTCCCGGCTAGTAGGCTATCACATGTGAGGATCCTGCAGGTGGTGGATCGTTAGCCTTTTCTCACAGCAGCTGGAATAATTAAATTTATCATTTTGATGGTGGTTTGTAATCCAGAAAGGATTATGTGTTTATGAAACACATGTGACTGAATTTAAATGATTCCCGTTTTGAATGTGCATCTGATTACAGATAGCCTGGGATTACACAGGATTTGTATTTTAAAGACAACCAGTTCCAAAAGAATAATTTGCTTTTCTTGTCATACCATTAAGAATTTCTTAATATGAAATTCGAATGGTCTGACAATTAGAGATTAGACTGTACATAAATTGAAATCGAAACGCTAATACACACTACACGTAGTCACGCAATGCTGATGTTGTTAACATTAACAATTTGAGAACAAAGTATAACAATAATAATAATTTGCATGGTTTGATGTGATATGAGCTAATCGATCGTTAGATTTAATCACCATTGGTAGTGCAATTTATTGTAATGCTTTTTTCCTCAGTTGGTCAGAACAAACGTGGCAGACTTGTTACTTACTTGTTCAGATGACAATATCCGGTGAAAATTCGTATCTGGGTCATATATTCCAAGACGTAGGTGAGAATCCGTGATTCCTAAGTAACGTTACAGTATCCACAACGGTGCGGTGACTGACAGCCACACACATTCACCTCAAAACATTATATTCATCCGCGCTGGAGCCATGCTGACGCACAACCCACGCAATGAAAATAATTCCGCAAGTAACTGCAATTGCATGGCGAAAAAGATGGCGACAAAGAGGCAAAACTTACAGACTGCAGCTTTAAAAGTAGATCACATCGACTAATACATAAGTATATCTCAGCCTCATATATCATAAAAAGTCTGACATGGTGTTGTTTAATTCCTTTTCTTTATAGATTTTTTTAATTGCATTTTTACTTCCAGAACCATATTGCTGCACTCTACTGCTATATTGTCAACTCTGTAGGTTAAATAACAACAAAAAAGGTGCATTCTTTTGTGTCATTTAAATGACACTTGAGTAAAAACAAATTCCCCAAAATAATACCTAAGTGTCATATTTAAGCAAAAATACTCAACAGTTTTACACCCTGACAAATAATGACTTGAGAGATTTGAAAACTTTTAAAAGCTAACCTTATTTTATTTTTTTTTATTTATTTATTTATTTATTTTTTTTTTAAAGGATGGAAAGGTTTAACAGAAAAGATTAAATGGAGTTTAGTTTAGTGGTTCAGGTTGAAATAATTGCAAGGGGGTAATCATTATGGTTAAAGGTTTAGAACAAACCCTAACAAGAATGTTTGAGAAAAATCAATACCTTTACAAGCACTGTAATTAAAGTGGCACATTCTAACTATACTAACTACACTTACACAATTTAGTTTAAGATTTAAAAAAATAACAACAACAACATAAAAACGGAGCACTCTGATCAATTGATCATTACACTTTGAACAATTTCACCCACAGCTCTTACAATCAGTAAGATCTTGTTGTAGTAACAGCACGAGTGCAGTGAGATCAATAGAGTTGAGCCATGCAGCCGCACTCCTGGTGTCTGTCTCTCTGATTGGCATCTGATGATTTTTGTTCCAGCCTGCTGATCTTTTCTGATAGCATGGGTCTAATCGATAGCCGCCAGTCTTACATAGTAATTATGCGGTCTTGCCTGATTGAGCCACCGGTGAGGCCTCATTCTGAGTCGTCGAACACCATCAGACCAAATATCTCAAGCTGTACCGAGGAGTGAAGGAAACAGTTGGCATCACAGACTTTCAGCTGGTACTTTTATTAGTGGTGCTTGATACATCCTGAATGATGGGACCTCAAATCGCGTGGTCTGTTGAAGTAAAGTGTGCTATTACTTTCTAAGCAAATTGTTTTTCACCTAGTAGATGATAAAACAAGAAACAAATGCTTAGACTTTATGGGGATCAGAATATCATAGTGGTTTGATGGTGAGGCCTTCTGATTTGGGCCAGTAAGCAACCACCCAGACCACTCAAGCAACTGCATAGAAAATGCTAAAACCAGCTCAGGTTTGAGACTCCATTCATGTCTGGAAACACAAGTTAGGCAAGAAAAATATAGGCATACTTCATGCAAGTTCACGAATGCTGCCGTGAGTGCTTAGCCAGCATTCATATTTGCATTTGTCATTTCCTTATATCTACAGTATGTAATATGCATAATTGCAAAATGTGATGCTATGCAATTCATAACCGAAAATAAAACTGTGTGCATACTTGTGGAAAGTACAGTTCTGGATTTAAACACCAAGTTACTACACAAAAGTTACAATTCAATGCAAATGTGATTTAAATATTTAAATGTTTATTAATATCTTGAATTGTAATTTTATAATTAGATTTTAATAGATTTTTTTTTAAGTTTTAGTTTTCATAATTTTAGCACTTATATCAGTTAGTTGCCAAAGCAAAATTTATAATTTTCAGAAAAAAATCCATGTAATATTAGATTTTATTTCCGCTTTATTTGGATTAATGAAAATACTTTTTAATTAATAAAAATAATTTTTAATAATTTAAGTTAACAATAAAAACTGCTTAACACAAAGCACTGAAACATTCTAACCATCTAAGTTTAAGGGTGTTTTTTTTCTCTCTCTGTAGCACTGAGAAACAACTTGGATGAAAAGATTTGTTTAGAATTTATTTCCATGCACAGCACGCACAAGTGAAATCATACAGAATTTACAAGTAACAGTCCGAATCCACACATGGCCTGTTTCTCAAGATGACCATATGTTGCTTTTCAAATTCACTGCAAATTTTATAGAGCTTGACATTTGCTGTATTATGAAATCATATCTTTGTCATTTCCATCCCGCAGTTCCATTGTGAGGGCCAAATTCTTGGCTACAATTACTCCTCAAATGCTTGCAAACCCAAATGTTTAATTCAGTTACTTGGTATTTTGAAGAATCCAAGGGGGCTGTGAATGCCGAGATAAAAGTTTTTTTTTTCTTTCTTTCAGTGAATACAGAACACAATTAGGTTCTCAACAAGTTTGAAAGAGTGGTTTTGAAGGCAAAATAAATAAATACTCGATGTGAACAAAACCATAACCATTACCAAATTTCCATTGTTTGGTGCTGAATAAAAGTGTGAAAGAATGAGTGCAAACCCCACAAGGATATGCTCAAATCCCAGAGCCTCGTGTTTGTGTCTGTCGTGAATGGCAGAGCTCACACTAATCATTATGGTTAAAGGTTTAGAACAAACCCTAACAAGAATGTTTGAGAAAAATCAATACCTTTACAAGCACTGTAATTAAAGTGGCACATTCTAACTATTATAACTACACTTACACAATTTAGTTTAAGATTTAAAAAAATAACAACAACAACATAAAAACGGAGCACTCTGATCAATTGATCATTACACTTTGAACAATTTCACCCACAGCTCTTACAATCAGTAAGATCTTGTTGTAGTAACAGCACGAGTGCAGTGAGATCAATAGAGTTGAGCCATGCAGCCGCACTCCTGGTGTCTGTCTCTCTGATTGGCATCTGATGATTTTTGTTCCAGCCTGCTGATCTTTTCTGATAGCATGGGTCTAATCGATAGCCGCCAGTCTTACATAGTAATTATGCGGTCTTGCCTGATTGAGCCACCGGTGAGGCCTCATTCTGAGTCGTCGAACACCATCAGACCAAATATCTCAAGCTGTACCGAGGAGTGAAGGAAACAGTTGGCATCACAGACTTTCAGCTGGTACTTTTATTAGTGGTGCTTGATACATCCTGAATGATGGGACCTCAAATCGCGTGGTCTGTTGAAGTAAAGTGTGCTATTACTTTCTAAGCAAATTGTTTTTCACCTAGTAGATGATAAAACAAGAAACAAATGCTTAGACTTTATGGGGATCAGAATATCATAGTGGTTTGATGGTGAGGCCTTCTGATTTGGGCCAGTAAGCAACCACCCAGACCACTCAAGCAACTGCATAGAAAATGCTAAAACCAGCTCAGGTTTGAGACTCCATTCATGTCTGGAAACACAAGTTAGGCAAGAAAAATATAGGCATACTTCATGCAAGTTCACGAATGCTGCCGTGAGTGCTTAGCCAGCATTCATATTTGCATTTGTCATTTCCTTATATCTACAGTATGTAATATGCATAATTGCAAAATGTGATGCTATGCAATTCATAACCGAAAATAAAACTGTGTGCATACTTGTGGAAAGTACAGTTCTGGATTTAAACACCAAGTTACTACACAAAAGTTACAATTCAATGCAAATGTGATTTAAATATTTAAATGTTTATTAATATCTTGAATTGTAATTTTATAATTTTATTTTAATTGATTTTTTTTTTAAGTTTTAGTTTTCATAATTTTAGCACTTATATCAGTTAGTTGCCAAAGCAAAATTTATAATTTTCAGAAAAAAATCCATGTAATATTAGATTTTATTTCCGCTTTATTTGGATTAATGAAAATACTTTTTAATTAATAAAAATAATTTTTAATAATTTAAGTTAACAATAAAAACTGCTTAACACAAAGCACTGAAACATTCTAACCATCTAAGTTTAAGGGTGTTTTTTTTCTCTCTCTGTAGCACTGAGAAACAACTTGGATGAAAATATTTGTTTAGAATTGATTTCCATGCACAGCACGCACAAGTGAAATCATACAGAATTTACAAGTAACAGTCCGAATCCACACATGGCCTGTTTCTCAAGATGACCATATGTTGCTTTTCAAATTCACTGCAAATTTTATAGAGCTTGACATTTGCTGTATTATGAAATCATATCTTTGTCATTTCCATCCCGCAGTTCCATTGTGAGGGCCAAATTCTTGGCTACAATTACTCCTCAAATGCTTGCAAACCCAAATGTTTAATTCAGTTACTTGGTATTTTGAAGAATCCAAGGGGGCTGTGAATGCCGAGATAAAAGTTTTTTTTTTCTTTCTTTCAGTGAATACAGAACACAATTAGGTTCTCAACAAGTTTGAAAGAGTGGTTTTGAAGGCAAAATAAATAAATACTCGATGTGAACAAAACCATAACCATTACCAAATTTCCATTGTTTGGTGCTGAATAAAAGTGTGAAAGAATGAGTGCAAACCCCACAAGGATATGCTCAAATCCCAGAGCCTCGTGTTTGTGTCTGTCGTGAATGGCAGAGCTCACACGCGCAGTTTACGCATCTATATTTCGATTCCATTTTATTCTCATGAATGCCACAACACGGCATGGTACATAAAGCCACCTGTGTCTTTGTATAAACCGAACCTCCACCTCAGTCTAGAAAAGTCAGCAAGCACGCTGGGTAAATGACTAAATTAGGGAAGCTGACAGCTCAATCCAGTGCACTGTAAACACTGGGTTTTTGTGCGAGTGGCAAGGACAGGCAGAGATAAGCCAAGCCAACAATGAGGACGGCTGTTGTTGTTGCCGTTTCAGGGTTTGCTGTGACTGTAGGAGAGAAGATACAGAAATATAGTGCCAAATAAGCAGTGGAGAGCTGCCTGATCTACTCCGCAAAGTTACCTTCACCTGACCTTGCTTAAAAAGTTTCTCTGACTGTATTTGTTTCTTGCTTTGTGCAGATTTCATGAAGTTACAAAGGTGGTTTTGATCTAAATGGTGGTGGATGCTGCTCATAAACTTTGACCCATCCTACTACGCTTGTTCTGCAAACACGAACTGTGCAGCTCGTTAAGGAGAAGTATGCAATTAGATCAGATTTGTAATACCATCCGGTGATAAAACTGTCAGAAAAAAATCCTATAGACTCAAACTGAAGGTGGAAACCAAACCCTAGCAACCACTCAGAACGCCGTAGCAACCAAATAGTAACGTCCCGACAACCACAAAGCAACATGTTAAAATGCAAAGCAATTCCCTACCTTAAAGACCGTAGCTGATGACCTTCACGTTCATCGGAATTATCGTAAATATAAGTTTCCGGTTGGAAATTGGACATGAACGGACTCTCAAAGTCGTATTTACAAATGGGAAACACTGAGATGGTTTTGATACCCACGTTTCCGAGTTGGGTGGGCCGAAAAATATGGTGTGGGCCGGAAAATACAACATCTACATTGCTTTCATTTGCTATTACAGTCATGTGTATATATATATATATATCAGTGGCGGGCCGTGCATTTTACACTTAGGCCTTCAGTGGCGTCCTACATGAATTAATCCATCTCTTCATACCATCATAATGATGCCACGGCTATAGAAACCATAAATATTACACAGTAATGCAGTATAACAGGGCACTACATAACAGATAGGTATCTTATGTAGCGAGAATGAATGCCATTACTAAAGAAAGAAACCCAATTAACAATTGCGCAACACATCATCTGTAGCTGAAGCATTAACCTAACAAAATGACACAAATACAGTCCATCCGATGTTCTTACAGACATTTATTCACCCAAACGCATTTATACCTTACAGATAGCATTGGTATAAAACAAATAAGGTGATTACATGTGTTTTAAAGTTGATCTATCAATTT
>NW_015629204.1:271460-279607 GCF_001515625.1 Sinocyclocheilus rhinocerous
GCATATATTTAGCAAAATGTTCCTCTCTAGAGTTCATTTTTCTTTTAAAGCAGAGGAGACAATCAGTCCCTGTGCGCTTCGTATTGCCGCTTCTCTTGAACTGAGGGGCCACAGCGATCTGTCACTTCATATTAAACAGTGTCAAAATGGCATTTATTGTTTGAATACTGTAATAAAATGGAGAGACTTCGAAACACAAAGCTTATTGTGATTTATTTGGATGGAAGGTGCACTACAATGTTCCATTCCATAACTGAAAACAGGCTAATTGATTCTTGGGATTTAAGAATCGAAATCAGTTCTTAAAAATGAGAATCGATTAAAATCAAGAAATCAATATTTTTTTTACACAGCCCTAGAAGGCAGCATTTGCCCAGAGAAACTTACCTTAGCAACCAAATAGCATTTCCCTAGCAACAATAAGACACTTTCTGCTAAAGCTCCACTCAGAACATCCTAGCAACCCTGAATCATGGTGGCAACTTTCACACAAACAGCATTACTCAGAAAATGTAGAAATCTAATGACAACAATAGCTGTGTAGTTGGAGAAGATTCTATTTTGATTGAAAATGTTTATTTGCAGCTGTGGCCGATTATAATTCACTTAAAGCGGCAACTAACATTGATTAAATGTTACACATATGAAAGCAATATTTTTGAGGATGAATATTGATTGAGCGCATGGAAAAAAAAGAGTTTTGACTGAATATTCTAAATACCATTATGACAACAAACATTAATGTCAAGCAGAGACTGAGATTTGTTTTGGCGTTTTGTGAGCCGGTGATCTGACGTTTGAAATCCTGCTCTGCCTCTGGCCTCATTACCGTCGTATGCTTTTATGATGTGCAAATCTCACTCGCTCTCTCTCAAAATTCATTTTTCCCTGGTGGCCCGGTGGCTGTTTTCCAATCAGGTATCTTCTTTAAATGCTCACTGAGGGGAAGTATTTGGCATATGGGAAAAGGTGGAAGGGGAAGAGAGAGAAGATAGAAAAAGGAGGAGAACAAAGAGCATTTTGGAAGGTCCCAGACCTCTGTTCTGGCAGAAAGAGCAACATTATTCATTGAGACAGGAATATGGCCGGTTATTTGCACAAACGGAGACACGTCCATGCCCTAGTGAAAGACTCAGTGTGAATTCTGACTGGCTGAAGATACAACAGGAAATAACAGAGGATGGGGAATAGGAGAGGAGGAACTGTATGCTTCAATGCAGTGTTTCTTCAATGCAAACAATGTTCACTGCACACACGGCTCTGAAAACGTTTTATCTGTCAAGTGGGTGTCAAGGTATTTTTGGATTCTTTTGAATATAAAACACTTGCACACGTATTATTCCAGGACAGCACATGCAAAAACTACAATTCCTCCCTGACAGAAGCCTTGAGAACATCTTAAGCTGTTAGACCTTGACAGCAGGATCGTGGCAAACTTTTGTGTGTACAATTGTCATGTCTCTTGTTTGCAAGGTTTAATAAATGCTTTGGATTTACTCATGAGAATTACAAGGCACGTTATTCCGGCTTTCCATTTTAAGAGATTTTCTCCACCTCAAAAAAAATACTTACATTTTTAAAGAAAAACCTACTCATGTTGTTCCAAACCTGTATGGGTTTCTTTCTAAGTGTGAGCAAATGATGACAGATATATATATATATATTATTATTTTATTTTTTATTTTTTTTGTGAACTATCCCATTAAGGCAATCTATATAATTTAATGAAAAGTACTTCAGCTTTTAAATCAATGTTTGTCAATTAGTTTGCTTCATGATCCAAATTACATTGGACATCAAATCATGATGCAACACAATGTTCTCAAATAGTAATTGATGACTAAATAAATAAATAAAAGCCCCCAAATTAAGATAATTTTATTTCTTACTCAATTTAAATTAATGCGGTAAATTGATAGCCCTACAGAATAGTTTATCATGAAGCTAAAATGTTTATTATAAGCAAAAATACATATAAACTGTTTATGCCTCAGATTACAACATAAACGTAACTGTAAAGATACATTTTTTTAAAGAAATAGTCACATTATAGATGTAAATATATAAACTTGCATTAAAGTAAAATAAAGTAAAGTAAAGTTGCTATTGTTAGATTTAGGGCCAGATTTACTAAACAGGGCAAATTAGTGCGAGAGCGCAATTCCAAAAGAGTGGCGATGGCTGTGGAAATTTCTGCGGGTGATTTACTGAAAACGCACAAATTAAAGAACACAGACGCAACATCTCATTTCATAATGACCAACGCAATCTACCAAGAGCAGCGCAAACTAGCGTAAGGATATGTTTGGATTGGGATAATGTGTTCTTCTGGCATTTCAAATAAATGTATACGTGTGGAAAAAATCCTCTCCCTTCTATCACGTGCTCTCTGTTCTCTGCGGTGCCTCCTCCTAGCAACAATAAATGCAGCCATTTCAAACGCAAAATAGTTTAAGTCATGCTTTTTGGGGGCATTAAATAATTGCGCAAATACCAGTAATTTAACGAGCCAAAAGTTAGTAAATTGCTTTGTGGGATTCATTTTAATACTCTCCTCCCATAAATTTTACGTTTGAAAGGGAAACTCCTACAAATGCATATTCAATAAGGTCAGGCACAAAAAAAAAACCTGTGTCTACGCCTTTTTCAGCGCAAATTCTTCACTGCGCGTCTTTAGTAAATCCTGACAGTACTATTTTAATGCCAAAAAACGGTTTGCACTGGTGCAAGCTGTTAGTAAATCTGGCCCATAGTGTCGTATTGTCAGGGGTGTGAAGTAACGAATTACAAATACTCACGTTACAGTAATTAAGTCGTTTTTATCAGTAATTGTACTTTTTTGAGTAGTTTAAAAATTGTGTACTTTTACTTTTACTTGAGTACATTTTAAGTGATGTATCGGTACTTTTACTCCACTATTTTCCTCCGTTTGTGGTCGTTACATGCTTATTTTAATTTTATTTTTATCCATCACTGCGTATTGTGAGCTATAAAGGTGCAGTTATTGAAACAGTGAGATTTAAATATAAAGTCAAAATTACAAGAAAAAAAGTCAAAATTTACAAATTGCTAAATTATTTACACGACATAGGCAGATTACAGGAATTAACCATTTAAGCCATCAATTGTTTTTTTGTTTTTTTTGTGACGTGACAACTTTCTCATTATCCTGTCTTAAAGTGATAGTTCACACAAATTCTGTGAATGGCGGCAGAGACAGACCGGAAAAGATTATTGACTGAAGTTGTTATTTATTTATTTATTTATTTATGTATTTATTTGTGTGCACAAAAAGTATTCCCAATACAATTATGGTTGAACCACTGATGTCACAAGGACTATTTTAATGATGTCCTTATGGTGCGTTCAAGTCATGTCGGATAGATCATATTTGCGAGTTGAACGCACATGAACGCCACCACAAAGTCGTTATTACCAGTGGGAAACTTGACATTTTCTTTAAGCCCCGAGTTTCCGAGTAAGGGGCGTGTCAATGAGAAACATGGCGTTATCGATGGACGCAACGTCTGTAGTTGACGGTAAATTTTTGTTTAAATTGATAGTTTAGTGGGTTGTCAGTGACAAGTACTGTAGAACTGCATGTCTGACAACCTTTCTGGGCCTTAAATGTGCCAATTGTCTTGCTGTCTAAGGGTCAGAAAGCTCTCAGATTTCATAAAACAATATCTTAATTTGTGTTCTTAATTTGAAGATGAATGAAGGTCTTACGGGTTTGGAACGACATGAGGGTGAGTATTCAATGACAGAATTTTCATTTTTGGGTGAACTATCCCTTTAAGTGGTTTTCCTTTGGTCTGGATGTATCAAAAGTCTTTTTCTAAACACAACATGTAAACTACTGCATAATGAACATGCACATTTGTTTTTACTTTGATCAGTGCCTCGCTTCATCTAAAATATGTCTGTCTGGCAGTAATAGGCCATGTCCAAATCAGTGTCTGACACTTCAGAAGGAAGCTATATACAATCTACCATTTCCAAGCGTCAAATTAAACTCCACGGGCTGCAGTCAACAGATTTACATAATCTGCCCTGAAGTATGTTGAACACTGGAGAACAGCCAAAAACATGCAAAACATTAAAAAAAAATCATTCACTCAACTTTAGGATAGCCTCAATATGATGTTTGCTAGTCTTCAAAATCAAACAACCTTTGATTTGATATTTTACACAGAAAGCAACTAAGAAATTGTCCACTTCATCCTGAGCTGAAATTGTTGCGCACTTTCTAGGAAATAATTATTCAGCATCTGACACATGAAGATGTAAGAAACATGTTGTTTCCTCCTACGTTTCATCTGCATGTAATTTCTGTAAATTAATGCAGGTTGTCTCAGCATATACACACAGATGATGGGAAAATTACTCATACTTACTGTAAACTCTTAGAACTCAGAGTTCATCAGAGGAATGACTTGAACACTGACTTTGAACATCAGGGCATTTCTTTAGAATGAGACTTTAGGAAAACCTTTTTCAAAATCTTTTAATTGAAGACATGGCTCACAGAAAAATGAAAAATCTGTCATTATTGGAACACAATTGGACATAGAGAAACTACCCTTGTGAAAAAATTGTACTTATAACTGAAATAATATACATGAAAATAATATACTTAAGAATGAACTAAATGTTGTGTTTTCTGACACCTAATTGAATGCAATTAGATAAAAATGCATTACTTTTATATTTACTTATTTATTTATTTAAGTTTCTATTTTCTTTTAAATATGGTTAAAGTGTTATGTACACATTTATGGCAAACTAAAATATATGTTTATGTAATTTCTATTGAAACTTTATTTAAATATATTTCTTAATTACACATTTGTAATGATAGATGCTATGTAGTACATTTAAAATCTATTAACTTTAAATGTAATAACGTACTTTACACGTGCTTTAGTAGGTTATAGTTAACAAAAAGTGTACTTCTTTAAAGCAAAACGAAAGATACTTAAACAATTATTTAAAATGTACTTTAAGGTCAAATATATAATTTGACATTATTAAATAGTGCACTTTTTATAAATGTATACTTAAGTATCTTAAGAAACTTAAGATTTTTTTAAAAGATTTTTTCTTTAAGTACACTTAAGTGGTCTTTTTCCCCATTTATATTATATTATCTGCAAATAAAGTTTTGGGGAAAAAATACTTTCAAATAGAATTTGAAGTGCACGTTCAATACAATTAAGCACACTTTTTTTGGGTGGTTATGTTTAAAAAAAAGAAATGAAGTTGCATAAAACTCCATAAAAAGTGGTCCATATGACTTCTGAACTACAGTATATTCCATATTCAGGGTTTTCCCAGCATTTAAAGTGAATTTTCTGCCTGCTGGTGTAAATGTATTTACATTCACCTCACATCTGCTGCTTTTATGAAGATCTGAAATATGCTACACAGAAGATTATCTGTTCAGGGTGACTGAAGCCTTGTACTGTGCAAAGCAGCAGATGTTGCGCAAGGCGTTAGATGTTGTGCATGCACACCACCGTCTTCCAGGATCCAGATAAGATTTGAGCAAGCGAGCTATTGAACGAGCCACCGGACAACGTGGCACAGACCACCAAGCTGGTGCTACAGAACCTGTAGATTGGAGCTTTAACTGGGATTTTATACTTTAAAGCTCTAGAGGAAGTCAAACATTGCTAGCAGTTGGACAGACACAATATTTTAAACCATAAAAAGAAGAGAAGAAACATATAATGTAATATTACTAGTCTTTTTAAATGCATCACCACCCTTAAATTTGCCATTGTAAGAATAAATTATATTTTAAAATATATTAAAAGAGAAACCTATTTTAAATTGTAGAATTTCACAATACTACTGTTTTTGTGTATTTTTTAGCAAATAAACACAGCCTTGGTGAGCATAAGAGACTTCTTTCAAAACCATTAAAATATCTTGAGGGTGAATAAATGATGAAATTTTTGGGTGAACCAACCCTTTAAAACTGAACATCCTCACACTGAAGTTTGTTAGCGATCATGTGTTTGAGAGCGAGAGACAGTAATATTCAGCAAGAAACAGATTAATTGAATTAGAGCCCTCCAAATATATATATATAAAAAAGTTACTTTTAAAAGTAATGCATTACAATATTGCGTTACTCCCTAAAAAAGTAACTAATTACGTTACTTAGTTACTTTTTATGGAAAGTAATGCGTTACATTACTTAATTTGTTACTAAATGAATATAATTGTTTGATAATAATCGTTTAAATTAATATAAAAAATAATATAATATAATATAAAAAAATTTACTTTAGACTCACCCCCCTGTATATATATATATATATACCGTAATACATATGAGTAGGAACAAAGAGAATAGAATCACAAAGCCACTATCTTTCCCAATATCATTTGATGATGAAACATTAAGGGCCACTGCAAAATAATTGAAAGTGAGCTGTTTCTTGGTGGAAGCTGTATTGGCAGAAATATGCAATTATAAAAAGCTATAAACAAACAAAAAGGAAGGGCATGCTTGGCTAGTCCACATTGATCTCAATTTAATCTGTACGGTACAAATATCTCCCGCCTTCGATCTGCCACATGGGATCAGAGAGAGGGAGAGAGAGAGAGGGGTAACAAACAAGCAAAGATAAATCTATTAAATAAATAACTAGTATTTCATTGAAGAACATAGGAACACAATTATTTAATAAAGACAATCGTTTCAGGTACTGTTTCAATTTGTGGAAAGCTGTACACTATAAGGTTGTTCTCCCTTATAGTCTTTCTAATCAGTCACACATGATTCAACTCATCAGAGACTCCAAAACCTGAATTGGATGGGTCAAAAATGTAAAACTGTTTTCAGGATGCGTTTCCAGGATGTCACGTCTCACTTGTGTATGTAGACCCTTATTTCGAAGTATAATTTGTTTCTATGCATCCCTGTTCACAGATCCTGTTTTTAGTTTATTTTTATTGTTTTTCCTAAGTTTCTAAAATGTTCTTGTTTGTTTATTTGGTTACTGATCATGTACACGTGTTTCATAAGGTGCTCATTATCTTGTGTATATATAGAGCGCTGCAGGGATGATGTATTTTTTTGTAGGCTGACCCGGAAGTAAGCATTACTATGATTCCCTTGACAAAAACCCAAAAGGAATTTTTCATTGGCTTTTGGATTATTGCAGATAATAAGCATTGAGACCAACAAAATTGTACATGTTTTGTTAATCATGATAATCTTCATAAATGAACACAACTTTTGTGAATTTTCAAAACCAGTTGCAAGAGTTAAAAAGCTGAACATAGCCTATAAACAAACTACACCATGACTGCATAACTTCAGTGTCACCGTCATTATGCTTCAGACATTTCTGATTTTATTTCAAAAACATTTACTCTGAATATTTGAGTCGGAACAGTTTGAGAGCATGACAATGAGGCTGTGAAAGTGACTATAGAGAGTAAATGAGTTTATCTGTTTGGTGTGATGACGTTTAATGTCCCAACAAGCTCTATATTGCCTTTCTCAAGACAAGTAAAAGCTTAAAAAATAACAAGGGGGTATTATTTATTGTTTTTTTCTTTTGTAGTAGAATAAAACATCAGAATCAGAATCAGAATGAGCTTTATTGCCAGGTATGTTTACACATACGAGGAATTTGTTTTCGTGACAGAAGCTTCCACAGTGTAACAGAATGACAGTGACAGAACAAAAAACACAGATAATAAAAAATAGAACAAGTAAATAAGGAATAAAAATATATAAATTGACAATTACTAGCCTTTCTCTCTCCCCTCCAGCTAGAGTTGATATTCTTCCCTGCTATGACTAATTGGCTGAGAGAACAGCCTGCTACAAAGAACTCAAAGCCCCTAAATGACCCCGTGGGACCCTGGATGGATGGACAGACAGAAGAGAGGAGTGTAAGGTCCTGCAGGCTCGTGCCAGGCTCTGCTCTGAGAGTGAATAAAGAGTGTGTGTGTGTTTGTCTGGCGGCTGCACAGGACCCACAGCTGTTTTCAAGCGTCTGCTAAAGGGTGAGCAGCTATTGTTCATTTAGATTCAGTAAGAGTCAGCAGGAGAACAGGCCTGTGACCACAATACTGATCACAACGCAGACAAACATGACTTTGCTCAAACAGTAGACAACATG
>NW_015629204.1:279860-296308 GCF_001515625.1 Sinocyclocheilus rhinocerous
ATTTAATTATTGCAGGTTTGCGTCATATTCTGAGTTTGCATTTCACTGTTTTAATTCATTTTGATTAATACTAAATCTGTTTTTTGTGAGTGGGATGAATTAATGCACATTCACATTTAGTCTAGAACTACAGTAACATCATGTTCACACAGCGCACACAACTCATCTGCACTTCCGATTTCTCCCAATATGGGGACAGGAGACTTGTCAGTCAATAAATGGGAAAACAAAGTAACTTGCGTTACTTTTTTGAAAAATTAACTCAGATATTTTCTTGTAAATTAAAAAAGTAATGCATTACTTTACTTGTTACTTGAAAAAAAGTAATCTGATTACGTAACTCGCGTTACTTGTAATCATACCTGTCAACCCTCCCATTTTTCCCGGGATTCTCCCATATTTTTAATCTTTCTATAAAAAAAAAATCCCACTGGGCGTATTTTATGTGTTTGCTACATTCGCTTCCGGTAAAACTCCCGTAATTTGTATGGGCCAAACCTCATTATATGAATAATCACGACGACAACAAATTCCAAGGTTGTCCAGTTGCCAGATCTTGTATGAAACGTATCTTTCTCACACGATCAACGCATAAAAATTTCAACCCATTTGTCCCCTCAACTTGGCAACCTACAGCCCAGTGATGCTATTGATATGTGTGCAGGTAGTACCGCGGGAAGGAAACAATGATCACTGGTAGAAATAGGAGAAGACTGAGGTGGTGCTCCAGTGAAAAAACTAAATATACATGTAAATTGAGATATAGCTTATACTTCAAAAGGCTATTTAATTGATTAACTTACTTGTTAATACTTACCTGGCAGGGGAAACACCATGATCAAGAAGGTGGTTCACCCAGGGTGAGGCTCGGCCATTGCACTCCGGTTGTGCTGACCCCTGTGAATTCCCCAAATGTGGGAATCTCGACTGCATAATTTATGGTAGTGGGGGACTGCGTTCACGCTCTCCCCTGATGTTTGTGGGGAAGTCGAGGCAGCCATCAGCGTCGGCGCCATTATTAAACATACACATATACTGAGCTTATGTTCACCATAGACCTTATTTCAGGCCTACTCTGTATATTCATGTAGGTTTTATATAGTTTTGAAGTTTTAGATATATACCATTTAAAGCAAAGTTTAAATTAAAGACTCTAAACGTGTATTGTAACATCAAGCTAAAAGTACATGTTCCAGTACATGTGAGTGAAATAAATGATAAATAGGCCTAAGTACATTTTCAAGGTAACACATATCATACATTATTAATTCATAAGGATCATGTTTTTGGGAGTCAAACCACATGATATTTTACAACCTTGCTTTGTCATAAATATGTCAAATTTTGTGATATTTTATGAGACCTTGATAAACAGTTTTAAAGGAACACTCCACTGTTTTTGAAAATAGGCTCATTTTCCAACTCCCCTAGAGTTAAACAGTTGAGTTTTACCGTTTTCGAATCCATTCAGCTGATCTCCGGGTCTGGCGGTAGCCCTTTTAGCTGTAGCTTAGCATAGATCATTGAATCTGATTAGACCGCTAGCATCTCGCTCAAAAATGACCAAAGAGTTTAGATATTTTTCCTGACCGTTAGCATCTCGCTGAAAAATGACCAAAGAGTTTCTATATTTTTCCTATTTAAAACTTGACTCTTCTGTAGTTACATTGTGTACTTACTAAGACCGAAAATGAAAAGTTGCGATTTTCTTGGTCGATATGGCTAGGAACTATACTCTCATACCCATGGTACGGCAGCAAAGTTCCTTGATTATTACGCCGGAATGAGAGTATAGTTCTCGGTCTAATCAGATTCAATGATCTATGCTAAGCTACAGCTAGAAGTGCTACCGCCAGACCCGGAGATCGGCTGAATGGATTCGAAAACGGTAAAACTCAACTGTTTAACTGTAGGGGAGTTGGAAAATGAGCCTATTTTCAAAAATAGTGGAGTGTTCGTTTAAGGGTCTGCAGGATGGTTCTCTCTATGATTTCCTTTTGTTTTGTTTCTGCAATGCATGTTTTGACATGCTGGTCATACCACATGACTTTGTTGGTTGAATTGCTTTTTTATTGTATGTTATAATAAATTAATAAATCCAGACAAATAAAAAATCAGCATCATGTCTTTGACTCAAAATTAAGTTATGGAAGCCTTGGTTTATTTCTTGGTGTGTTTTGTAAGCTTATAAATAATTGATTAATAAAAGTCACAGGCTTAGGCACTTCCTTTGTTAGCAAAAGACAGACGAGTCTGCAAAGTACAAAACACTCAGCGTTTTAGAGCACCAATTTGCTTCCTTTGTTCTGCTTGCAAAGGCCTCATTAACAACCTAATCCACCCACTGTGCACTCTTTAAAATGAAACGTGACCTCACGTCCTGCATCTATTCAACAAAATCATGAAGATCATCAACCACTTTGTTCTTAAACCCAATACAAATGTCTGAGCCAACTTAATAATACAAGTCATTCCCTCACATAACTGCCCTTTTGCATGAAGGTATTTCTGTGCATTTAATGAAGTGTGTTTTTCATTTATCAAAGCACCTTTATTGGCCAGGTTTTCATGGCT
Source organism: Sinocyclocheilus rhinocerous (assembly GCF_001515625.1). Taxonomy (NCBI): domain Eukaryota; kingdom Metazoa; phylum Chordata; class Actinopteri; order Cypriniformes; family Cyprinidae; genus Sinocyclocheilus; species Sinocyclocheilus rhinocerous. The sequence goes on from NW_015629204.1 coordinate 282,435, forward strand.
TCCTTGTCACAGGTCATTTGTATGACCATATGAGCAGTTTTTTTTTTTTTTTTTTTATGGTATTTATATTTTTTAGCTTCTGTTTTAAAGTCGTCATACCACTGCTCCATATTTTCAAACAGTCTACAATAGGTGGCCTTAATGCATTTAATATACATTTATTTTTTAATGATTATAACTATGATCAGTTTAACATTCATCTGTTTTGAATAAAACTGAGCATGTGCAGTTTTCTACTAAGCATATTACCTTTTATATCATCATGATCTGGGAATAAGTCAGCTACAAATGTACTGTATGAAGCCTTGAGAGATAAAGTTACCATCATTAAGTTGCTTCCTGCTTGTTTTGCGAAATGTATAGTAATAGGTGTTAAAACCATGTTCAGTTTTATCCGAAACACATGAATATGGCAGCGTTTTTTTTATTTTTTTACATTGGTTGATGTTTGTATCACCGAAGTTTGAAAATGAAATATCTGGAGAGAAGTGCTAAAACGTTAATTCCATAACAAGTTTAAAAATGTACCAAAAAAAGTGCACTAAACCCTATACCAAAAGTGTTGATGAAAACACATTTGCAGAAACAAATTTTTGGGCCACAAGGTTTTAAACGCGACTTTGATAGTGCAATGTGGTACCAGGTGTGCTATCAAGCAATTTTACTACATTATAAAGTCATGCATAGTATGGAAGCCCGTTTCCGCCACTGAATAAAAATAAAAAAAGGTAATTGCGACTTTTTATCTCACAATTCTGACTTTTTTTCACAGAATTGTGAGATATAAACTCGCAATTGCGAGTTATAAAGTCAGAATTGCGAGATATAAAGTCAGAATTCTAACTTTTTTTCTCGCAATTGCAAGTTTATAACTCGCAATTGTGAGTTTATATCACGCAATTCTGACTTTTTTTCTCAGAATTGCGTGATATAAACTCACAATTGCGAGTTATAAACTCGCAATTGCGAGAAAAAAAGTTAGAATTCTGACTTTATATCTCGCAATTCTGACTTTATAACTCGCAATTGCGAGTTTATATCTCACAATTCTGTGAAAAAAAGTCAGAATTGTGAGATAAAAAGTCACAATTACCTCTTTTATTTTTTATTCAGTGGCGGAAACGGGCTTCCATAATATAGAGCTGGTTATGTGACGCAAATAAAAAAAATGTATTAGTTTACAAATCATGGACTATGCCAAAAGTGTTTTGAGGTAATAGTGTAGCATTGTGCAAATCAATAATCTAATTTGTAATCTGCCCCTGTATTCATAGTTTGTGTGAAAAGGAACGACAGTTGTTGGTGTTTTAACTGTGTTCATTTCATTTGGAAACTACAATGAATTGTATTCATAGGTACGTTTTTGGAGTTTTAAATATAGGTTTAGACATGTTTTTCCAATGAGCCTAGGTTGGAAATATCAGTTACACCTTCCAGGACTCTTTCCTTCAAAATATCCAGATTCTTCTGGAAAGCCTTAGGGGAGGTTCTTTGGATTAAAGGGTACCTGTTTGCATCTGGTTAGCCCGTAAATGGTTCGGCCTTCTCACCAACACGTGTTCCCGTGGCCCACGCTCTCTAGTAAACAATGTCAGCTGTGCTCATGGCATGGTGAAAGAAGGCTGGAAGTTTCATAAACACATTCTAAGAATGCCAAGTCTCAAAGCACTTCTAAATGAGCAAATATTTACTCTATAATTAACTAATTCAACTTCATAGCGACAAACAGACGGCAGGCATAAGTGTTCACACACTGCAAGAATACTTAGAGCCTTCAGAAACTTAGCCAGCGAATTTCTGCATGAAGTCTTTCCTTGAAGTGATTAATAATGTTTGATAGGTATCTGTAATGTCGATGTGTATAACCCTAGAGTGTTTCGTAATTATTTGGAGGGAAGCAGCTGTGAAGGACAATGCAGAGGACTTGGCCCAAGCATTACTTTAGACACTTCAAACTCATACACTGTTGTAAATGACTAATTTGGAGATAGCAGCATAATAAACATAGAATAAACAATATGATTAAGAAATTGAATTTATCTTTGGAAGAAGATTGCTGCGTTTGCAATACAGTAAAGTGATGCATTCAAGTTCTCTTGGGAGGTTCCAATTTACGAGTTGGGAAGTTGTAATAACGATGTCAGGTGGGCTCAAATCACCTTGGTCAGAGCAAGATGGCACTGTACATTTTAGCCCCCCCAACAAAAGTCAAGGTTTTTAACTCTACTTCTACAAAAAGATTAACAAAAATGCACATCAGAGGTTTTTGCTTTTTGCACTTTACTATTTTGTATATGCATAACAATTCCATCCATTTCAACAAATTTACCGTCAAATATATGGCGCAAACGATACATCAATGGAAAGCTTATTTATTCAGCTTTCAGATCTTGTAGAAATCTCAATTTAAAAAAAATTGACCCTTATGACTGGTTTTGTGGTCCAGGATCACATATACCCCAGTTCGGTTAGTCTCTGATGATATGTTGTGCACTGTGCCCATGAGCAATGTTGATGGCATATGTTGTATACTTCCAGGAAGTCATGCACCAGCCGAGCAGCTGCCATTGAGTTCAGTGCTAATGCTGTCTTCCTCTAAGTATTATGGACCTCTTTGGTATCAACTAAACTTTGAGCTCAAGTAAAGAAAAAAAAGAATCCTTCTCTAAAAAGGCCTGTGTTTTGTTACGGGTGAGTCATATCTTACATTTGGCCGGCGTAGATGCTGTTTTTAATTTGAAAACAAATAAAACACAACCTAGGTCAAAGCGTTAGCCTGTCAAGCTTGCAGAATTAACTTATCAGCTTCCTACAAACTTCTCACACATCTGGATGGTCCACTTTAATTGTTTCAAGATGGTATGAACACAAACAACATGATGACGTTCTTGTATGCTTGCTAACAGTAATGGACTCCACTGTTTACTGCCATAATAGCGATGTTGGTAAACGGTTTGCATCAGTGAATTGTTATGTGATGTCTGTGCCTAAATATATATATATTGTTTTTTTATTACACTTGAAATTTGATAGTTTCTCTCAAAGTTACATGATAACCAATAAACCCTTCTTGGTAGTGATCTAAATTTTACAAATGTTTACTAGGAATAAATGTTCCTTCAGGCTTGTTATACAGGGATTTTAGGTACATTTCAGATGTTCCAAATAGATCAGTCTAGCCAGACTGGAAGACCATCTTAAACCAGCTAAGACCAGCAAGCAAGCTTAGGCTGGTTTAAGTTTTTCTCCTTTCCAGCAGAAAATAACTGCCTTAGGTGGGTTAAGATGATCTCTCAGTCTGACCAGTTGAAAAGTCACTAAAACCCCTCAAAACCTGGGAGGGGGGGACCAGCCATATACACCTAGGATGGCTTGAGGGTGAGTAAAACGCTAATTTAAATTTTTGAGTGAACTAACCCTTTAACCAGAGTATACTTCTGACATCTCTTTTTACACAAATACTTAAATCACATCACATCACATGCATACTTATTTTCAGTTACAGACTTTAAAAGGTACTACAATAACAGGAATGATCCAGTAAATGACAGGAAATAGTTTGAGTGGCTACAGGACTAGGCCCACAACTGTTCTTGGAAAAGTCCTGCTCAAGTCGCACGGCTAAATGGACAAATGAGGTGCATGTGAGCAAGACTGTGGATTTTAAATGTAACATTAACCTGCAAGCGGCGAGGATGACATCCAATCAGTGTCTCTTCTCCAAGCACGGAATAAGAATGGTGATTATTCTGGATACAAACGTGGTGAGACGATAGCTTGATTTACATCTTCGAGAACATTTGATGTGCATGACTGCATTGGGTTACTCTTCAGATATGGTGTGTTGTATTAAATATTAAATTTGCCGTGACACAACAGACTCCTGCCTATTCATCTTGATACAAGATAGCATGAAAACAAAATTCACTCCATTTACTTTCTCAATACACTCTCGTGGTTGAACTCTTTAATGTATTCAATTCAGCAACACTCAGGATAAACTTCATTATTCAGCTGTGTTAGAAATGTATTCATGGGATACAACACTTAAATTCCAAGAGTCAAATTTCAATAAAAGTATTCTTGTCTTGGTATGTTGCATTCTGTGTTCTGGTGAATTTTAGTAAGGCTTTTCAGGGATAGTCAATGTTACATTGTAACATTATTACATTGCTATTACAGTGTTATTACATTGTTATTACATTATTATGATTGAATTGCATTCATTTTATTCAAACAGAGCCGTTGAAGTGTTCCTTAAGTAATATGTAATATGTAGAATTAAGTATATATACTTATTAAGACTTATTAAGACAATTTCTTTTTTTTTTCATAATTTCGTAAAACTGTTGACAGTGTGCACTAGTCCCTAGATATCAGATTGTGCTGATATTTAGTTACTTTCATAGTGCAGATGCTGGAATCTCAAGTTCTCTGGTAAAGGTGTATTCATCCCAATGGAGTAACATCTTCCCTTTTCGCTGTCACTCTGTCTTACTCATGTCATTTGTTTCCAAAGCTTTGCAGGAATTTGTTTCCAAAGGTTTGCACACTTTAGCCCAGATTGGATTAAATTTGAATCTCATGGGCAGTAAATGTGTCAACCAACTCTATCCCTCCCGAATACTTATAGCCATACTCTCCAAGAACATCACAGGAAGTTCCCAGATGACTCAGTGGAACTCTGTTAGGATGTATTATTGTAATGCTGACAGTGTGCACTATTCCCTCACAAATTTTCAGAAGGACGGCTCCTTTGGGAAGCCCCATGGACTAGATATCTGACGGTTTTGTGATTTAGTTCTTTTCATAGTGCAGATGCTGGAATCTCAAGGTCTCTGGTAAAGGTGGATTCATCCCAATGGAATAACATCTCCTCTGTTTGCTGTCCCCTCTGTCTTACTCATGTCACTAAGTGTCTTCCTGATTGTCTTTTTGGAGTCTGTGAACATCCAAGCCGCTAAATTCACATTCCTGGAGGTCATTACAGAGCAAGGTTTAAGTCACTTAAATAAAAAGGGGAAGTCTCATATGATTCACACGTACAACTATAATCTCAAAAGAATTGTCAAAATCAGTGTCAATACACCACCTTGTTGTATTTTAACACTACAATACAATTTTTCCTGAGATTTCTTTCCAGTACAGTTATCAACCCTATCTTTCTCTGCAGTTTCTTCAGAACCACATCAAAAATAGTCCCTAAATCAACCGTGAAGATGCACAATTGAGGGAAACAAGAGATGGGGTGACATCATAAAATCAAATACCAACACATTCAGAAATATGTTCATACCTTGGGATGTTGACCATCTGTTATAGTCGCCTCTGATTTTCAATGGTGGATTTAGGCTGGGATATTATTATAGTGTAAATACCTGAGGGTACAATCATCTTTGTGTTTTGCAAAAACAAAGTGAACCTAAAGGGACAGGAATTTTTTTTATAGTGTTTGGGTTATGCTGACCTGCTTTTACTTACACAAGGCATGCATGTAACAGTAAAATAATACACAATTGTGGGGAAAGGCTGAGAGGGAAAAATGTTTGCAAAAAAAAATAAACTTAATATACTGTAAAATATAAATTTCAAAGTAAAAATATTTAAAATAAGTTTGAATGACACTTTCTATGAAGCCTGTAATAGAAGATTAAACTAAGATTAATGCATATTAAGATTATTAATTTTGCAAAAACAAAGTGAACCTAAAGGGACAGGAAATTTTTTTATAGTGTTTGGGTTATGCTGACCTGCTTTTACTTACACAAGGCATGCATGTAACAGTAAAATAATACACAATTGTGGGGAAAGGCTGAGAGGGAAAAATGTTTGCAAAAAAAAAAAAAACTTAATATACTGTAAAATATAAATTTCAAAGCAAAAATATTTAAAATAAGTTTGAATGACACTTTCTATGAAGCCTGTAATAGAAGATTAAACTAAGATTAATGCATATTAAGATTATTAAATTAATAATAAATTATATTCATTAGTTAAGGTTTGCATTCTTATAAAATTAAATTAACATTGTTATATAGATAAACTGTATACAAACTACTTACACAACCAACACCTCTAGGTTTTTCAGGCCACCTGGAAAGAACAATTTCAGTGCTAAGTACAAATTGGGCAGACATTTAACAAGAAGTTCTAAAACAACAAATTCCAAAAAGATTTGTATCATTGCCATACAAAAATGTAATTTATGCACCATGCTCATCGTGATCGTCTCTGCTCTAAGAGCCAGTTGACCTGCAGTTGGTGTCAGAAGATTTGGAATTTATGAAGGCATTGCACAAACTTTAATTGCAAATGTCTGTTTTTCATTCCCAGAGCTCAACAGCTATATGGTAAATGTAAGCCCTGGAAAGAACAATTTCAGTGCTAAGTACAAATTGGGCAGACATTTAACAAGTTCTAAAAACAAATTCCAAAAAGATTTGTATCATTGCCATACAAAAATGTAATTTATGCACCATGCTCATCGCGATCGTCTCTGCTCTAAGAGCCAGTTGACCTGCAGTTGGTGTCAGAAGATTTGGAATTTATGAAGGCATTGCACAAACTTTAATTGCAAATGTCTGTTTTTCATTCCCAGAGCTCAACAGCTATATGGTAAATGTAAGGATAAACATTATCTAATGTTGATCTCAAATAAATATTATGACACCACCACCAAACCTCTAACAAGGTAAACAGGGTAAAATACATAAAAACATATCTAGAGCAGTAACTGTTAAAATCTTTGTATTGACCGGAAGTAGTAACTTAAGCATATAAACTGGCTGTTATAAAGTTTTATAAATGTATTCTATTCTATTCTATTCTATTCTATTCAGGTGCAGATTTAACGTGTTACATGTCCAGTAATTTGCAGCTAAGTAATGTTAAAACCTAACCTTTCTTCATAATAAAATGTTCTACAAAATGAAATAATTTAAAACTGGCTGTTATAAAGTTTTATAAACGTATTCTATTCTATTCTATTCTATTCAGGTGCAGATTTAACATGTTACATGTCCAGTAATTTGCAGCTAAGTAATGTTAAAACCTAACCTTTCTTCATAATAAAATGTTCTACAAAATGAAATAATTTAAACTCAAATCAATATTTCAAGTCTATTTTTATTCTTGATTTCATTGGTAGCCACTTTATAATAGCTGCTTTGCATTGGGGTCTATTTTGTGATAAGTTTCAACACCAAATCAAGACCAAAAAGAAATTAATATCAATATGATGGTATAGTGCATTAAAATATTTAAAAGTTGAATAATTAGCAGATATTAGATCAGGAAACAAATTTTCACTATTAACTAAGAGTTTTCCCTCATAGTTAGGAAGGTGGTTTTTAAGTTTAGGTATGGGGTGGTGAAGGGATCTAAAATATGGTCATGCAGAATAAGGCATTAATATAAGCTTTATAAGTACTAATAAACAGCCAATATACTAGTAATATGCATAAGCAACTGGCTAATAGTGAATAGTGTTCCCTAATCTAAAGTGTTACCTTTATTATAAAATTATGCATAAATGTTAATCAAAATGAACTATTGGTAAGACATTATGAATGCTTCACAGAAAGATTTACCTCAAGTTCTGTTTAAATACACAGACCCTTTCTTTAAATTAAGAGATTGATTGATTGATCTGCATATGCTCCATAGCTACTGTATGCTGGTATGTGTCCACTTGCCCTTACAGTGTGATTTTGAATTCACTTGTCTTCATCAAACGAAGGGATCGGCTCTGTCCCGGATCTGACCTGGGCGAAGGTTAAAGTTCACATGTTTCCCACCATTGTGTATATAAGTCGATTTTTACAAGAAGCTGCCAGGCTATGACAAGGGCCAGGGGCCAAAGTGGAAGGAGGGTTTTATGAGCAATGTGTTCCTGGTTACGTCCTTAAAAAGTGCATATAAAAAGCTAATGCTGTTACATGGCGCAATGTATTTGTCTAATGTCTCCTGTTGGCACAGAACACCTAAAGATACTACATTAAATTCTCCTGAAGGATGCAATTCCGAAGCGGTATTTCAAGATGATTGCACGGATAGTAATAATACTTACGAATTCCAGCAATTGACTCGCTATGTGAACTGTTCCCTGGTAATTCGTTCTAACCTCTCTGTTTGACTTATTGCACTCCCACTTGTGTTTGATTAGCTTTGTACTTTTGCAAAGTTTAAAAAAAAGCAGCTTGAGGTGACAGGCTGTATATATTAATGGCCATGATTGGTTATTAGTACTTGCTCCCACATTAGCGACAGCAGGCCAGGAGCATCTACGCTACAGGAGCCGCCAGTACGGGGGCCCCTGCCAGAAGCATTTCTCAGGACATCTGTAGGAGCTCTTGTGAAGCTGTTAAATCAAGACTGTTGGATACCAGCTGCACTGTTGCAGTAAAGCTACGAGTGAGCGGTTAGCAGCAGCTTCAGTCAAACCAAGACAAAGAGATGACAGCCACCTGTAACAACACCGAACAGGCACATGAAAGGATCTTGACAAACCGGGTAGCGACAGGCAGCCGCTTCCAGTTTTAGTCATGGGTTGGCTACAATCCACCTTCATGGTCAGGTGAATTTTCATCAGAAAACCACTTCACTCAACAGCCTGGGCTGATGTGTGGAGCTCACACCATCAACGCCAATACTTTATGCTAGTGTTGTCATTGATATATTAGCATCTGCACTTCATGTTATGAAGCTATGAAGGTACGTATATATGTATATGTATGCAGTCAGGTCTATATATATTTGGACACGGGCACAATTTTTATTATTTTAGCTGCTGACCAAATCATATTCAAGTTACATTTATATAATTAATATGGGCTTAGATTTGCGCACTCTGAGCTTTAATTTGAGGGTATCCTCATCACAATTGGAGGAAAGGTTAAGGAATTACAGCTCTTTAATATGTATCTCCCCCCTTTTTCAAGGGACCATAAGTAATTGGACTGTTGACTCAAAAGCCATTTCATGGACAGGTGTGGGCTATTCATTTATTATTTCTATACATCAATTAAGCAGGTAAAAGGTCTGGAGTTGATTCTAAGTGTGCCGTTTGCATTTGGAACCTGTTGCTGTGAACCCACATCACGCGGTCAAAGGAGCTCTCCATACAAGTGAAATAATTATTAGGCTTCAAAAATAAAACAAATCCATCAGAGAGATAGCAGGAACATTAGAAGAGGCCAAATCAACAGTTTGGTACATTCGGAGAAACAAAGAACGCACTGGTGAGCTCAGCAACATAAAAATGCCTGGACGTCCACAGAGGACAACAGTGGTGGATGATCGGAGGATCCTCTCCATGGTAAAGAAAAACCCTTTCACAACATCCAGCCAAGAGAAGAACACTCTCCAGGAGGTGGACGGGTCACTGTCAAAGTCTACAATCAAGAGAAGACTTCACGACCCACATCACGCGGTCAAAGGAGCTCTCCATACAAGTGAAACAATTATTAGGCTTGAAAAATAAAACAAATCCATCAGAGAGATAGCAGGAACATTAGAAGAGGCCAAATCAACAGTTTGGTACATTCGGAGAAACAAAGAACGCACTGGTGAGCTCAGCAACATAAAAATGCCTGGACGTCCACAGAGGACAACAGTGGTGGATGATCGGAGGATCCTCTCCATGGTAAAGAACAACCCTTTCACAACATCCAGCCAAGAGAAGAACACTCTCCAGGAGGTGGACGGGTCACTGTCAAAGTCTACAATCAAGAGAAGACTTCACGAGAACCCAGGAGTTTTTGAAGGTAAAAAAGTGGAATATTCTGCAATGGCCAAGTCAATCTCCTGCTCTCAACCCGATTGAGCTGCATTTCACTCGCTGGAGACGAAACTAAAGACAGAAACACCCACAAACAAACAACAACTGATGTCAGCTGCAGTAAAGGCCTGGCAAAGCATCACAAAAGAGGAAATCCAGTCTCTGCTGATGTCCATGAGTTCCAGACTTAAGGCAGTCATGGCATGCAAAGGATTCTCAACAATCTCAACAAAATATTAAAAATGAACATTTTATTTGTGATTACATTTATTTGTTCAATTACATTTGCTGTGTACAAAAATGGTTGTAATTCCTAACATTTTATGCAAGTTTATGTTCAACCCCTTGAATTAAAGCTTAAAGTCTGCACTTCAATCACATCTTGATTGTTTTATTTAAAATCCATTGTAGTGCTGTATAAAGGCAAAAGCACAAAAACTCAGCCAGTGTCCAAATACTTCTGGACATGACTGTATGTCTATATATATATATATCAAAGTTAACAATAGAGATTATACTATACTGTTTGTAGCATACAGTATTCTGTATGTGGTATATCACAGCTGAATGGGGCCCTGATTCATTTTTGGGACAGAGCTCCAACTTGTATCACCTGTCTGCTGCAACATTACTGAATGACTCGTAATATTTATTTTAAAAAATGTCCATTGTTGCCAAGTCTGCAGTTTTCCGTGGAATTGGGCTACTTTTATACTACTGCCGCAGGTTGTTTTTTTAGTCCACGGGATGGAGCGAAATCCCTGCAGAATGTGATTTTGATCAAAGTGGAACCACCCTCGACTTGGCTAGCTTTGTTTGGCCTAGTTTTGAGTACCAATTGGATTGGTTTGGTTATGCAGACCTGGCAACTCAGATAATTTCTATAATGGACTATTGTTGATGTCTCAATAATGTAAGAATACTCTGAAAATAAATGAAAGACATACAATAGAGTGCTACAATGATTACATATTTTTGTAGGCCAAAACATGGAAACAAATATTTTAACACTTCCGGGTTTAATCGTCTACAAGCCAATGGATTTTTTGAATGGGTTTTTTGTTTTGCCTGATAAAAGGGTTAACAGAAGCTATGATATGTTGACATTTTGTTCTATAACATAAAATCCACATCCCTCTTGTGATTTTAAATTTTTTTTTTTTTTTTTTTTTACGCTTTTATTTTTCTTGAAAAAGACAGTTGCTAACTAGTGTCTAAATGGGACTACAGATGTTATCGGGACATTAAACATCATCACACCAAACAGATAAACTCATCTACTCACTAGTCTGGTTTCACAGCCTCATTGTGTTTATAATCACACTCTTGCAAACTATTTCGGGGGGGGGGGGGGGGGAAAATGTTTTAAATAAAGACGTGCCATGTGACTTTGGTGTAGCTCGTTTATGGCCTACATTGATTCATTTTGCCATTAATAGTGTTGCTACAGAAACCCATAATTCTGAATAGCTCTGAGTAGAACATTTTGCTTGTCATCTAGTAATTACAATAATTACAAAATGATGTTAATATACCTTTGTCCAACCCCCCTATTTTAATTCAGAAATTTAAAGCATGCTAATTATAGAAGTATATTCAATTCATTTTATGTACGCATTGCATTTTACATTTATTTTTTAAAATAAATGAACAGATCTGATAACCGATCAGATTCTTAATTTAAGTGTTAATATACTGTGGAAACAGTAACTTTTTTTCTTTTTCTTTTTCACTGATGGCAAACTTATTTGTTATAAAACATCTTATTTATTTATTATTTACAAATAAATAAAAAGTAAACAATAAATTGGGATGAAACACGTTATTTTATTATATTTAATTCAGTAGTTTGTAAAATAAAATAAAAAAAATAGACAGCATATAAACATACAAAATATTTTTTATATTGAATTTCCAGACTGTCCTCATCGACTCTACAGAGCAGTTGTTTGCTTCCAAGGCGTAAGTGCACAGCTAGCTTGACAAACAACTGATTTACACCAAGTAAATCTACAACTACACAGAGTGGTGGGGAATATATGCAACTTGTTTAATAAAAGTGCTTTAGAAACTCTCATTGCATCATATCAGAAGCAAGGTCATTTATTTTAGCCTGCCTTCAAATTGTGAAATGCACACATTGCGGTTTTGGTGCAATGCATCAAAATTCCTTGTAATGCTGTGTTCATCAGAATGCATTCCAGTGAATGTTGCTTGAGTTCAGAGGGGAAAGCTGTGAATGATTACCCTTCCCAACAAGTGAAATGTTGCTTCTACGGTTGCAGCTAAAAATAACGTTGACTTTCAGAAGACGTCTACCTGGCCTGGCTCCAAATGATGAGAACCTGCAACAGCATATGCTTCCCACCACCATATGCTTCTCTTCAAGGAACAGGTCAAAAGATGAAAAATCATGAAAATAACTACTTTGTTTGTAGGGTGTTTGTTTGCTAGCCAAATGAGGCACGGTCATTTTACTAAATTGTTTAACTTTGTGCTCTATAGGGCTTTTTTGGTCATTTCATGTTACCACCTCAGATTGTCGGTCATTGGTTCTTCAAGTTCTTGATGACGCTATTTAATAATAATTCAGAGCAAGCAACCAGTTTTTCCCTCTTTTTTCTTAAAGAGGGGCCAGGAAGCAGGTTGGCTAATCACTAGCTTCACTACTTTTGAAGCCTTTTCAAATATACAGATTGTGAGCGATGATGAAAAAGTAGCAAAGCTGCTTTACAGGCCATCTTCCATTTCCTCTCACTGTGTTTGGAGGTCTGGTCTTGTTTTATGAGTCCTGGCCTTTGCCCTTGCACAGGGCTTTAGCACATGCGATTAAGGTGCAGGCACATGGTCGGCTAGAGGTCCTTACCATCGTCCTCCTGGTACACATGGCCGCCCCTGGGAACCATCCTGTTGAGAAAGCAGCTTTCCATCTACAACAAACTGAAGAGCCTTAGAAAATAATTAGGCAATGGGATGAAAGGAGGAAATGATAGGAAGGAATGTAAGATTTGTGCCACTATAAAAGATTAACATTGACGGATGCTAAAACTACTGCAGAGTTTCGTTTAAGCGATTTAATGGCATGGCTGCCAGATGCTGTCTATTGTGTTATGTATTTGTCAGCTGTCTTCAGAATTGCAGGTTCTGAAAATAATCTGCGCTGTGTAAATATATATCTGTAAATTTCCAACTTGATTACTTGATTGGAAGCTGATTGCAATATTTACTTGCACAATGTACCAAATGAAAGAACTAACCAAATCACTGATCTGCTATAGATATGTTCCTCTAATAAGGGCTCTGATTATTCAATTATTTTACATTGCGAATGAATGTTTCATTAAAACATAGACAGTGAAGGAGTAGTTTGTCCAAAAATGAAAACTCGTTAAAAATTCTTCATTTAATCATCCTTAAGTAATTGCAATGAAGACATTTTGAAAAAACTGCCTTCTTCCAGTCTTTAGAAGCCATACATTAGGTTTGTGTGAGGGGAAAACTGCTAACCTGTGACCATATAATTGAGTCAGATCGAGAACCAAATCAGGAGCAAATCGTTCAGACTGCTTTGCTCTTTTGAGAATAGCCTACACACTCATTCGCTATTCCCTAATATAGCCCATTTGAAAAAAATTATGCAAACGATTGAGCGAATTTTGACACTAAGTGCACAGGAAGGGCTGCCAATTTTTACGTAGTTTATGCGATAATCACTTGACATTTAGCTAATGGGCAATCTCCTATAGTAATAAGATAGATCTACTTATCTTGAAATATTTAGCTAGTTTCTATAAACCTTAATTAAACAATCAAATATACCCCTGTGTTTATGCCTGGGAAGCCATCTTCAGTGGGAATTAATTTAGTGTGACGCTTGTAGTGCATAATAGGTATTCTCTGGTATTGAGTTGTACACTCATTATTGCAGTGCATTATGGGACTGAATGAGTACTCTCAATAATGTCCACTATAGTTATACCCCTACAAAATGGCTTTCCTCTCAAACAGCCCTTTATTTTGGTGTAGTGTCCAAATTTTAGAATAGACTCAAAGAATTTAAATTAAATTAAATTAAATTAAATTAAATTAAATTAAA
>NW_015629204.1:297163-300780 GCF_001515625.1 Sinocyclocheilus rhinocerous
AAAAAGATACTGTATGACTCAACCCCATAAAACCTGCCATATGAATAGTAGAAAAAAATATAATATTTTGGAACAATTATTGAATATTTAGAAAATAAATAAAGTTGTTTTTGTCATACAGTATATCACGCATATAGTATGATAAAGGAGACAATTGAGCTCACTACAGTTTTATTCAGAGGCCCAGCCTAAACAAACAACTAACTAAATAAATAAAAAATTTTTGCAGATGCTGATATTTACATGGCCAGAAAGTTAGATGAAATTCTGAAAGCTTGTAATGTAAATAAATTAGAACTTAATAACAGTATAGCCGACTACGTAAAATGCACATAAATTTCATGAGTTCATGTTGAAGCACAATGTTACTAGCAGGGCTGGGGAGTAACGGAATACATGTAACGGCGTTACGTAATCAGGTTACAAAAATCTAGTAACTGTAATCCATTACAGTTACATAAAAAAAACAAAGTATTCAGATTACAGTTAAATTTTGTAAAAAGTGGGAATACTATCAGGATTACATTTGTTTAATTTAAAATTAAATAAATAAGTATTTTGACGTAACGCTATATATTTAGCGCTGCTTCATCATAGTTCCTGGTAGAGCCCTGCACGGGCCTCAAATATAGTCCCTAGCCCGGCCCGTGTCCGACAGTTTATCAGAATTACCGGTCCGAGCCCGTCTTTTTTCCCCCTTCTCCCAAAACAGCTTATACTACTGTTTCAGCTATTGGAGCATTTTTTTGTTCGTTACAAGTTTTTGCTCATAAAGGTAACAATCATACATCATTCGGAACTGTAAAGGGTATACTTTTATTTGTGTGCACTCACAATATCAACAAAACATTGTGCTTTTATAAAATAAAGAAAACAAACATGATGCGCTTTCTGCCGTCTCGTCTTGAACAGGAGCGACAACTTCATCCTTGCGACACCGACTCAGAAAACAGTTTATTAGTACATAATTCAAATATCTCCTTACTATTTTCCCCTGACACATTCATGGTAATTACTTTTGCCGGTGCTTTGCGGCAAGCTTTAGCCTATTGCGTGCATTTGAATGCAGATCTCTTCAGCTGCGCTGACTGCACGCATGCTGCTGCTGGTTGATTTAAAATTCCATGGTGTGCATGACTGCAGTTGTAAGTTTTCTAGCGGAAAATGAGCCTGAAAATGTAGAAATTAACATGAGAGTCCCCACACCCCGGATCAGTCAATTAAATAAAGAAAGATAGCATTTCATATGCATTTCGACATGTAGGCTTATTTTAAAATAGACTAATATGTGTATGGTGTAAATTTTTGAATGTTGTGTATAAACTATATTTATTTTTACATGTACATGTTAAAAAAATTTAAAAAAATAACAATAAAAATAAAACTAATACTAAACTGTATAGCCACTAGATGTCTGCATAGCCTTTTATATAAATATACGGGCTGTAATATCTAGATGGTGAAACAAGACACAATTTTTAATAGTTTCAAATAGTTTTTACTATAGCTTTTATTAGTTTTAATTTTAAAGTCATAGTTAAATAAAAGTACTTATATTGCTTTTTTGACTTATTTACATATGTAACGTGAAGTAATCCAAAAGTAATCAGATTACATTACTTTTATATCGTGGTACTTGGATTACGTTACTGAATACTTTTTTAATGAAGTAATTTGTAACTGTAACGGAATACATTTTAAAAGTAACCCTCCCAACCCTGGTTACTAGAATATACTAAAAGGCCTTTTACTTGCTAAAAACGTGTGAACTGTCAAACAAATGACAGAAGGCATGTAGTAGATTGTGTGAAACATGTCTTTTAGCAAAGTTTTGATACTATCCCTTATGATACATTAGGCTTTGTAGACTTAGGGAGCCTGGAAATATTGAGCACAAATCATGTGGACCATTTTAAAGATACTTTTATGATGCTTTTACATCCTCAGTGCAAAACAGTGAGCACAAAATTTATCCTTTTCTGTGTTCCAAGGAAAAAAGCCTTAGGAGTTTAGAGTGTTGCTATTTCCGACGCCAGCTCCCAGAAACCCCATCAAACAATTTCCATTTTCCTCTACTATAAAGTACAAGTCCAAAGAATAAACGACCCCGCTGTATTCATCCCCTCACCTGGACACCCTAAACGGCCATTAACGGCTGCCTATTCAGACTCTTGCACCCTCATTAGACTTCCTGATAGGACATCATATCCAACATTCTGCTGTGCAAGGTCTCATCATGGTGATACTTATAATATCATGTTAATTTCGAAGTAATGAGAAATCTTTAATAGTCTAATTCAGCACATGACTCAGATTGACACGCGGCAGTGATGTAATCCCAAGGTGAGTGTACATCTTCCAAAATCATTGTTATGCCTTTGTTTGAGGATAATGCTGATGGTATGGGTGATATAGTCCAGCTGTTTTTAATCAAAAATGAGACTGCTGATTTCCATATCCCATTTAGAAAACTAATGGAGCCGATCTGATCTTCTGAGCCAATGAATACAAATGGTAATTAACATAAATGTGATCGGTTTTTTGAACAGACCATTGAATAACAGAGAGGTATTAGCGAGCTTACTGTACTGAAGAAGAGGATGAAATATGCAAGATTTAAGTTTTCCGAACACTGAAGTTTGATCTGAAGCAGAAGCAGGTGTTTGATTTTCATCATCAGTAAATGGAGATGAATAAGGAAAACACACTCAATATACAGTATCATGAACCTAGGGCAGATTGAAGTCTAAGCTTCAAATGGCCTTCTGGTGAAAAAGAGTTCATTGGCCTTCTTTCCTGCATATCTCATATAAAATGGCAAGATCTGGCTGAAATCGTCAGCTCTATTATAATTGGTGCTGTTGAGAAGAACTAATCACTAAATTTGCCAACATTTTCCAAATCAGTAGCAAGACATCTTTATTTATAAGATGCTTAATTTTGTTTTCAGGCACCTATTGTAGCTATAAAAAAAACAAACATATCAAACCAAAAACATATTTTACAATTTTGTAGTTTCATATAAATTCATGATTCGTAGCAAAGTATGAACATGCACCCCTAAACAACACTTCATGGAGCTTAAGCAGGTTTGACAAAATATACAAATAAATTTGTCCACAATGCAAAATAGCTTGTGATAATCTGTGTTGGAAATTCTGATCACATAGTATAAATGCATTTTATGGAATTTGAAGGAATGTTCTTCTTCCACTGTTGTCTGTAATTGTGGTAAAATCTCAGATAAACTCAGTCCTAAATGTCACATAAAAACAATTAACAATAATTGGTCGCGTTAAATGTCGCCAAATCTTTGAGGTTATTTTTGGAAATGATAAGCAGCATTTTTGACCAGACTTATTTAAAGCTGCAGTCCATAATTTTTTTTGTGTTCAAAATTTACAAAATTTATATAATAAGCGAGTACACCATGAATCCATTTTCCAAACCGTGTTTTTGGCTTGTCGTGAATCACTATGGTACACCTATAATAAGTGTTTATATTCAGACTATTTAGACTGGTTCGGGTAGGTACTGCTGCGGAGGAGTCCAGTACCTGCGTGATTCGCCATAGACATAAACAGAGAGAAGTAGCTCCGGCTACAATGTTCTTCCGC
>NW_015629204.1:300957-314042 GCF_001515625.1 Sinocyclocheilus rhinocerous
AAAATTTACAAAATTTATATAATAAGCGAGTACACCATGAATCCATTTTCCAAACCGTGTTTTTGGCTTGTCGTGAATCACTATGGTACACCTATAATAAGTGTTTATATTCAGACTATTTAGACTGGTTCGGGTAGGTACTGCTGCGGAGGAGTCCAGTACCTGCGTGATTCGCCATAGACATAAACAGAGAGAAGTAGCTTCGGCTACAATGTTCTTCTGCAAGACGCACGCAGTTTATTAACCGCTAGAGCGCCAAAAATTACGGACTGCAGCTTTAAAGAATTGAAAATTCTGTCATCATTTACTCAAGTTGTTCCAAATTCTAATATATATATAATAAGATATTTTTTAAAAAGTGTTGGTAACCAAACAGTTGATGGGTTGATGAGTCATCAATCAGTAATAAATCATATCAGTTCCATGTTATTCTGTTTTCGTCTTAACCATCCACGACTGCCCACAGTATTTTGCAACAAGACATTGAAATCACACCTGTCCTGCTTCATTGAGCTATATATTAAACATCAAAAATTCTGTTAGGTTGTAATTTTATCACTTCTAATTGCATTTTTTGTCTCTTTGAAGATGGAAAAATTACTTGTCACATTTTTCCGTGTTAGATAATGCGCCATTCTTGAAGAAGGAATTCTGCTTTCCGCTACAGAGCTTGCTGTAAAGGCAGGTCATTTCACTCGTCAGCCATCATCTTAATGTCCCTGGAAAGCTATTTTCTATGAAGATAATAGGCAGGAGGTCAGGGTTTAGCTGGTTAGCACTATCCCCTGCTGATACATGTCGTAAATACACCATCTGGCAACACAAAGTATCATTTTCTATCGAGCTGCGTGAAGCTACAAACAACATATATTGCATTTTATGGTTTAGTAGACTTTGTTGGTTGACTTTGTATGGCACTATCAAAATTCAGTTTGGACTGTTTATTTGAGCCTCCTGGTCAGTCCGTCGAAGCAGCATTAGTCTCAGCCTCAGACGTCACGCCCACGGACCATTGGCTAAACGTCTGATGCATATGGCACACAAAAGTGGAAACACTTCAGGAGTTTCGAAGTCGTCGTCGGATTGGTTGAATTATACAGGATTTCCGGTAGACGTGCGTGGCGTGTTCTTTAACGTTCCGCCTGGAAACAAAGATGTCGTGATGCCAAACCCCCTCACGAAAAAGAAAGCCGTCGTGTTTACAACTGTGACGACGAGCGATTATCAGGATCAACTAAATGCTGGATTTTCAAAATTATGTGAAATAAGTTTGCGGCATAGAATCTTTCAAATACGTCAGAGAGTTTTACACACCGGTCTGTTATTGAGGCAACATTTCCACGCCCCGAAATGTGACGATGAACGAAACGAACTGTGATTGGTTGTTTGACATGTCGGTCAAACGGCCTCATGGGCGGTTGGCCAATGAAAGCTGCCATGAATTCCAGACCTTCAGCCTGGCTACGCGAGACTAAAGCAGCATTAGCTCAACAAATGGTGTGAGATTTGAGTGAGACCATGGCAGATTGAGGAAGTCTACCCAAACCTTTATCCATTATTCCCCCTCAAGCTAATGCATCTTTTAAGAGAGAAATCATTTTTATTATATAAATCCATGCCTTCATGTGTGGTTCTCAAAACCCCCTCATTAACAGTGCAGCTGTTCAATAAAGACAAACTACAGATCCTTAGTGACCGATTTGTATAAATGTAAATCAGAGGAGTCAGGTCTGAGGAGCTGCTCTGTAATTTAGCAGATAACACAGCTGAAGTCAGCAGGGGAATACAGGAGCAAATAATCAAGGTGAAATAATTGTCCTTTTGAAGTTTGCCAGCAGCTGTGGCCTTATTTACAGAATGATTCAAGTGGGTGAAGTCATCACACCAGCCTTAATTTCCAACAATAAAACATCCATTCATAAACATGACCGAACATGGATTCTACCAGTTTTGTGACTGCTTTTTAGTGAGATTGGAAGATTAAAGGCCAAAAAATACTTCCATTTTTCAAGGGTCAGGCCCACTGTCTCACAGTCAAAAAAGAATACGGCGAAAACAATAGACATCTGCGTTGATGAGTGCTTGTGTGAGGGGGTAAAGTTTAAATTAGTATCAGTAATAACTTTTGTATTTTTTATTTTTTTTGTATTATTTTATCAGTCGTAACTCCTGGAGAAAAATAGAGCAGACACTGGATATGGATGTATGTTAAGCACCTGTATTTGCACCAAACCAGGCTCACTGGAAATATGAGCTTGTGGTGATGTTTCTGCAACAAAGATATTACTGCATTTTGCGACAGTTTCAAAGTGAAACGTCCAGTGAGTGGTGCTAAAATGCACTTTGAATATGTGACCATGGCCACGTTTTCATTACGTTGATATAGATACATATTGCTGCTTTTTTTATTACGTTGCTTCAAGTATGTATTGCAGCGGCTCAGAATTAAAATGTCTGGGGAGCGTCGCTAAAAGGTTAATGCTCTATCGTGTTGGAAAATAACATACCCCCTACACCGAACCCAACCCTAAACCTACCTGATACTGATGCAAAAGTGATATAAAAACGCATTTGCTGTTGCAACCGTGCTATTTTAGCTTCCTTATACGTGGGTTTGAGCTGTTTTGTTGAACCGTAGTTTCTCGTGATTCATACCTCACAAGTGCAACGCTGAACACCTTGATTAGCTGGTTTAGGTGTGTTTAATTGGTGCTGGAACTGAACTCTGCAGTATGGTAGCTCTCCAGGAGCAGGGTTGGAGACCCCTGTTAAAGACAGTTGCTTCAAGTATGTATTGCAGCGGCTCAGAATTAAAATGTCTGGGGAGCGTCGCTAAAAGGTTAATGCTCTATCGTGTTGGAAAATAACATACCCCCTACACCGAACCCAACCCTAAACCTACCTGATACTGATGCAAAAGTGATATAAAAACGCATTTGCTGTTGCAACCGTGCTATTTTAGCTTCCTTATACGTGGGTTTGAGCTGTTTTGTTGAACCGTAGTTTCTCGTGATTCATACCTCACAAGTGCAACGCCATATCACGTGAGCTACCGAACAAACCTACTGATTCTGAAACCCCATACATATGATGCTGAATATATGATGCTGATGTTCAAAAGTATCAGTTTTCAAATCTTGCAGCAATTGTTTTGAAGTTATAACATAATAATGTGCAAGGAACTGTGTGAAGAGTAGACCTTCTTAATTTAAACTCTGGACCTGTAAATCATACTGTGTGAAAAGAAATAAAAGTTGTCTGAGTTTTACTGCCTCTAATGTTCATTTCAACTGGAAACTGCAGTGATTCGTATGTATAGGTGCTAAATTTACATATCAGAACGGAAGTATACTTTGGGCTTAATTGTGAGTGTTTTGAGGATTAAGCAACCATGTTACAAGCCCTTAGTTTTATGTTTCTTGACAGATTTCACAAATATGGTTCTGTATTTTATTTTGCTAACTTATTTAAGACATATCTATTGATAAATGTTAGCTATTATCTATAGCTAAAGGTTGCTGATGGTACATTTATGCTTTGTCAGTGTAACTGGTCATACTCGCACCACTCCGGGAATGATTTGCACCAGCGTCATTCAGCATGGGAGGCAGGTGCTAACAAAGGCGTAGCCCCATCCTGCAGACTTCAGCCCTGACCCCAATCAAATACACCTGAACCAGCTAATCAAGGTGAAAATATCCTTCCAGCTGGGTGTGCTGGAACTAAAGTCTGCAGGAAGTCAGCTCTCCAGGAGCAGGGTTGGAGACCCCTGCACTAGGAGCTACGCCTTTGTTAGCACCTGCCACCTTCAGCCCTGTTGAAAAAACCAGCATATGCTGGTTAGGTATGTTTTGACGCTGTGCCCTAGTGTCTGTTGCTAGTGCACTTCTTCAGCATTAATTGGCCTCTGTCACACTAACCCCCCTAAAACTCAGTACCACCCAGGTCACAGCACCAATGTTACTTATCCCATTCACAGCATTCTGAGGCAGAACTCACCTGCGTGGATGGCATGCAAGCTAACAAGGACACAGCCCCTAGTACACTTCCTGAGCACTAGCTGGCATCAACTACACTCACACCCCTAATTCACTCCCATCCGGGTCATTGTACCAATCCCATGCAGGATTTGAACCAGCGTCAACTGACATGGGAGGTGGGCATGCTAACAAGAATGCTAAAGACTGTAGCCCCTTAGCATAAGTCACTAATGCGCCTCTTGAGGCCATGGGAGTGAAGTTTTACCTGTAAAGCTCTCTTTACTATCTGGCCCCTGTTACACAAGTTTCCACTGTTGGACACTAAGTAACTAAAGGAAATTAAGTACAAACTTAACTATGTTTTTAAGAAGCATAGGAGTAGTTCAGCTACAGTCAAGATAAATGAGCTTTTCCAAGATATTTGTTCAACTAGTAGCGGTGTAGCAAGTCAAAACCACTACTTAGTAGCAAGAGGATGGGCTGAAGCAAATAGCTACTTAGCAACAAATTAGCAAACACTAATACTTTAGCAACTGCCTATTTGACCCACCAACCACTCAGTGCTAGAGACCCTAGAGACTGTTGTCAATGGTTTTGCAAGTATTTGGCAAACACTGGTGTCTTGACACAACAGGAGGGGTGAGTTTTGCATGAGCAAGCACATTTTTGTCAGAAACAATTTATTCTGTTAGGGTAGTTGATTCATTTATTTATATCATTAGGGTGTATTTAGTGTAAATTGCTGTGTTTAAGTTTGATGCTCCATCATAAATTGTTGTAGAATGAATGATAGTATCTAACCCTACCCCCGACACATCGTAACTATATTAAGGGTTAAACTGATTAATTACAGTTTGATTACTTGAAATTACGAATTGCTTACTGATTCAAAGTAGCTTCTCCATTAAAGGTCACATTTACTTAGCTCTTATTTCAGAGTATGGACTACCCCAGCACAACAGGAGCTACCAGTGACATAAATGTACATTGAATGGCCAAACGCATGCAATTCGAAACAATGGCACCTGCTATTTTAAAAAGCTGTTTAAACAGTTTACTTATACTTACTCCACGAACATGGAAAACAGCGATAGATGGACTTCATCCTCCAGTTGTTGACATTGTTGAATGCCGTGTTTAAATGACGCCACTGTTGGCCAGTTTACGTCACTTCAGAGTTCCTACTGGTGTGCGAATGCAACCAGGAAAATTTTGTACAAGGAAACCGTCCTGGTGGCTAATTCATATAACTGACTAGAGGGACTTTCGCACCGGAGGAAACTTTTCATAATTCCTAGAGCTATTGGCAGAATACCTGCTTTTTGGTGTATTCGCACCGCAGTAACTAGGAAAGTATTTAGTTCTAGGAACTCTGTTTGGGGGAACTAAATTAGCTCCTACTTCAGAGTAGAGTCTGAAACAGTACTATAGAAACTATCAGTGATATAAGTGTACGCCGATTGAACAATTACCAGCTACCCAGCATTTTTAAAAAGATGTGTAAAAACATTTACTCCATGAACATGAAAAACAGCGATAACGGCATTTAGCAACCTATTGTCTGCGGCATTGTGTTTTTTTTGTCTTTTACTGTAACACTGCAAGTTGTCATAGGAGATTTAGTCAGATTTTATGCTCTTTCAATCATGTAAATGTGCATTTACATTTTATCTCCATTATCACAAAACCCACGACACACAACAAAAACAGCTCCGATCACGGCGTCCTCCATTCACCGGTTGTCGATGTTTGTAAATGCCGCACATAAAGACATCGCTGTCAACCACTTCAGAGTTCCTGAATGCAACCAAGAAAACCACCTGAGGGAGAAATTGGTTCTCTAGGAACCACCATGCTGGCTAGTTCCTAGAACTACACGGTGCGAAAGCCCCTTAGTTCTTATAACCAGTGTTGGGGGTAACACATTACAAGTAACTCAAGTTAAGTAATCAGATTGTGTTTTATGTACCTAGTAAAGTAATGCATTACTTTTTCATTTAGAAGGAAATATCTGAGTTACTTTTTTCAAATAATAACGTAACGCATTACTTTCCATAAAAAGTAACTAAGTAATGTAATTTCTTTTTAGGGAGTGACACAATATTGTAATGCATTACTTTTTAAGAGTAACTTACCCCAACACTGCTTATTACTACCCAGTGCAAAAGCCCCATAAGAAAAACATTGCACGATACTTTTACTCACGCTAAAGCTATTGCTCCTGAAGCACACAATTCTTTGAAGAAAATCTCTCTTTTAAAAAATGCCCGACTAGTAAAAAATGAACAGGGTGAGCTGAGAGTACAGTGGTGTTCTCAGAAGATGGGAGTTCTGGTTCAAACCGACTTACATGTCTTACTACAGTTAGCTAGTCCCTCGGGCCATGTACAATTACTTCTGTGGCAAAGAGCAGACACTCTCATAGGCTGCCGGACAACCCAAATCTGCCACGTACGGCGCTGCGATCAGCTCTGGGATCAATCACATACACAGTGGGCACTGAACTAGATATTGAGAGAATATTTGAGTAGCTTAGCAGGGAGGACTTTGGGTTGCAGCAGGGCTAGAAATGTAATTTACTACTGAAAACGAGAGGAACGAATATACCAGTTCAGAATTCTTCAGTGAGCAGTTTCTAATGTTAATTTATGTTCGGTGTCCGTATTAGAGGCAGTTTCATTAGACATAGGCATGGTGCAAATAAATCACATTTACCTGTTGTATAATTGTGAATTCGTCTGCAATGGGACCCTTAAAACATCTTGAATAAAGTTCTGTCTTTGTGATGTTTCCAGACATTGAATGAAAAAAAAAATATATATATAGGCCAGTGTATTTTATGATTCCAAAGGGATGTTTTAGTTATTAAATCTTAATTCTGTCTCCAAACAGATCAAAATGCATGACTTGAATGGACCCCACTCTGCACATTGATCCTGTGCTTCAATATACCAAACTAATGTATAATTTACACTACAGTATGATGAATGAGTGTAAATTCATTGCTGGAAGTCTGTGTTGAACAACAACAAACCAGCGGTTGGTCTGGAGGAAAGTAATTAGGCATGTGTAGCTCCAGACATTTGAATTGAGTAAATATGACTCCCCGTACACCGCTCACGCTAATTATTTCAATTCCGAGCAAGCGCTTTTCCCTTACTGTGTTCTTCCCCCATGCATAATACAGCAGCACACTACACTTAAGTGAATCAGCCCATGTTAATACCATCTCTGTCTGCATATTTATCAGGTTAAGTCGAGCTGCTTCCATTCCAGCAGCTGCAAAATTTACATACACTATTTGCAATGAAACAGCATAACAGTGTTTACATTTCTAGTAGGTTTAAAAAAAATGTGTGTAAATCAAATTCTAAGAACTGTTTACCAGTGTTGTGGTACCAGAGACCGGGTCCAAGTTCATAATTTTATGGTCTTGCTCTTCTCATGGACTTGGTCTTAACTTGGACTCTTTGGAGGAATGCGGTAGTTCACGTGACACTGATGCAAAACCAGGCTTCACTGACAACAAAGAAAACTATATTTAGTCCTATATACAGGTCCTGGTCTTGATTCGGACTCGACCCTTTTCAGGTGTCGACCTTGACTTAGACACAACCTACTCAGGTCTTGGCCTGGACTCTGACTTGAATGAGTTACAACTTGAATGCTGTTTTGAAAAACAACATTGCATGGCAAAAATGCAACGTGATGGATAAAGATGTCTGTCTAGCATGTTTACATAGAAAAAATATTAAAACTCACAGTGGAATGCAAAAAATGTGTTCTGGGTGAACTGGCTGTAAGGCAGCATTGAATTTATCATTCTTTCATAGAGAAAACAATCCCATAATGCACTGCACTGAGCTCAGTTTAAAAAAAAGATATATTAATAAAAAAATTATAGAATGACATGTTTTACTGAAAAGTATCAGTACAATAAAATTAGTTCATTCTAAGTAAAAATTGACCCCAAAATTCTGTATACTGTGTATTGATATGCTTATTTGAGTTTCCATGTTAGCTTAGCAACATGCTAATATTAAATTGGATTCAATTGTGGGTCAAGTAAGAAGCTGTCACACATAAAGAGCATTTCAGATCCGTTACTCGTTAAGTTGTACTGTATTAGGATTAATGTTTGCATGTGTTAATAGATCAATGTAGTGCAGTGGAATGGAACAGAATGACTTCTCGGTCTGGGAACATTCAGGGATTCTTATCAGTCTAAAAATGAAGCACTTGTGAAAAACTGTAAAACAGTGACAACCTGTCTGCTCTGAGAAAAAAAAAAAAGTGTGTTCTGGGTGAACTCATTCTGGCAGCATTGCATTTATCTTTCCTTCATTGAGAAGATCCCATAATGCACTGCACTGAGCTTAGTTAAAAAATATAAATCAAAGATGACGTACTTGCATGTTTTACTGAAAAGTATCAGTACAGAAAGATAGTTCAAGTAAAAACTGCCCCCAGAATTGTGTGTACTGTATATTTCTATGCTTATTTGAGTATCCAGTTAGCTTAGCAACATTAAATTGGATTTAATTGTGGGTTTAGTATAAAGTGGGTTTATAAAGAGCATTGCAGAAAACATTCTTACATTAACAATTCAACGTAGCGCAGTGGAATGAAACAGAATGCAGACTTCCCAGTCTAGGAACTTTCAGAAATTCTCATCAATTATAAAAATGGTGCAAAACACTGGAAAAACAGTGATATCATGTCTAAGCTGGATTGCAAACAGTGCATTGCATTGTGTCAAAAGCAAGTAGAACCCGTGATAATCAGTGACACTCTCTGCACTGGATGCGCTGCGTTGAGTTTGACATTAAACGAATGCCGCGTTCTATATTTTTGACAAAAACAAACATGGATTTGCAGTATTCGCTTTGATGCATTCAGTGTAGACAGCCTCAAGCTGTTGTGGAGCACGATGTGAGATGCAACGAAGCAGCCAATGCGGCCATCTGACGCATATGTCCTTAGACCAACAATTCTTAGACAGCGCATGGAATGTGAGAACGTTTTCTATGTGAACGGCTATTAATAACTATTCACACCCATCTAAACTCTGTTACACTTTCAAGAGACCAAAAACTTTTGCTAGTCAAGAACTGCTATACATACTATCGTGTTGTTGAATCCAATGTTGCCAGGTTTCACTAGAGAAATAAGAAACCCAGTCTGGAAAAAACAAGCCCAACATAGGTGACCCCTAGATTTTGGGGTTGGGCATACACATGTAATGCAGTCTTAATAGGGCACGTCCTATACATCACATACTAAATAATTTTTTCTTCCTTTTCAAATCTCGTATCACATCGTAAAGGCATTTATTTTCAATAAAAATTAAGGAAATAATCAAAAAGTTGAAAATAAGATTTGTTTAGCACTTCTCGGCCACCGTAGCAATCCTATGGGTGCCAAGCCCAAATAAGAAACTGTATTCTTGAAACAAGCCCAAAAATACGCAACTCATGACTGCGTAAATCTATAACAACTACAAGCCCAAAGTTGCTTATAATAAGCAGACTTGGCAACACTGGTTGAATCAATAAAAGTCATTATATCATGATGGTTAGAAAATGGCTGTGATCAACAAAACAATAAATTAAAATTTGCATGCAAATGTATGTTCTTGTATTATGTAATGAGAAACATGATATGAGAACCGCTATCATATTTGACCAAAATATGTCAGGAGAGCGGTGGGTGTTTGTGTTTGTTGGGAACATCCATAAATAATTTAGAACATGGCATTTAGATTGTTTGCCTAATTAAAGTAGTATGCAGCAGCAACATGCAAAACATTGCTGTGTATACAGGCTGACTTGAATCAACTTGACAAAGTAATAGAAAATGGCTTGACAAACTCAGTATTTTCTTTCCCGTGTTGACATACTTTCTCTTTCTGAGCAGGTTAGGAAGGGATATTTGAAAGGGCATGTCTTTGTAGGATTGCCAGCTGACTTTTGTTTACTTTGCAGTCCTGCTAAACCACACTTGAAAACTTGTACCATGCACAAAATCAATGAAGGTTCTGTATATTCTTTCGCAGAGGAGTTCTTGCTACCAACTTTATCTACTCCTGCAGAATCAGTTATTTTTGCCGTAAGATCAGGGAGACGGTTTTGCTGAAGATGGGTGTAGTGATCTGAGGAATGGTAGGCAATCAGATGTTTACCACAATGCAAGTGTTGTGAGTGATTATTCACTACAATGTTATACTTTTATTCAGGATGCTTGTACACAGATGCATATCCTATATGCATATAATGATGCATTAAATTGATCAAAAGTGACAGTAAAACTTTTACATTGTTAAAAAAGTTCTCAGTTTCATAATATTACTTATTTACTGTATTTCTGATCAAATAAATGCAGTCTAATATTTAATTATATACATTTGGTAATGTTTGTATAAATGTCTTGTTGTAAATCTTTTTTTTTTAAATATAATCAAAAGTGACAGTAAAACTTTTACATTGTTAAAAAAGTTCTCAGTTTCACAATATTACTTATTTACTGTATTTCTGATCAAATAAATGCAGTCTAATATTTAATTATATACATTTGGTAATGTTTGTATAAATGTCTTGTTGTAAATCTTTTTTTTTTAAATATCATATTAAATGTCATTAAAGCATAATGCACTAAAGAAATTATTTCTTGTTTTATGTCGGAACAGTTTCTTCTACCATCTGCACTGTTTTAAAATCACCACAGTAAAACTCAAACCATAACATTTACAAGTAAAGTTATGGATCAGTGTTGTATTACTAGTTTCCCATCTGTAATAATTAGATTTTTGTGGGTGCATGTGTTTAAGATCCGCTATACTATTATTGTACTTTTCTCGTAAACAGAAAGTGAAAGATCATGAAAACATTAGTACATCCTATGGAAAAAAACACAACATTAACATCGTAGACTAACATCTAATATCCACAGACCATTTCAAGCAAAATAAACATTCCCAGGAGTTACAGCATTTGAAACAACCATTAGCCTAATTGAAAATAACTGTAACACAGCGGGCAATGAAAGTCACGAATGCTAATGAAACCTAATTGCAATAAATACCAATATATTCAAGAAATATCAATATTTTCCACTTTTACTAAAGTTTTCATATTTTACAGCTTAAACAGAGAATAAGTAACAAGGGTCATTTCAGATGAACATTTATTGTGTTCTCCAGTTGCTGGAAGCCATTGACTTCCTGTTATGGAAACTACTAAAATATTAAATGTCATTAAAGCATAATGCACTAAAGAAATGATTTCTTGTTTTATGTCGGAACAGTTTCTTCTACCATCTGCACTGTTTTAAAATCACCACAGTAAAACTCAAACCATAACATTTACAAGTAAAGTTATGGATCAGTGTTGTATTACTAGTTTCCCATCTGTAATAATTAGATTTTTGTGGGTGCATGTGTTTAAGATCCGCTATACTATTATTGTATTTTTCTCGTAAACAGAAAGTGAAAGATCATGAAAACATTAGTACATCCTATGGAAAAAAACACAACATTAACATCGTAGACTAACATCTAATATCCACAGACCATTTCAAGCAAAATAAACATTCCCAGGAGTTACAGCATTTGAAACAACCATTAGCCTAATTGAAAATAACTGTAACACAGCGGGCAATGAAAGTCACGAATGCTAATGAAACCTAATTGCAATAAATACCAATATATTCAAGAAATATCAATATTTTCCACTTTTACTAAAGTTTTCATATTTTACAGCTTAAACAGAGAATAAGTAACAAGGGTCATTTCAGATGAACATTTATTGTGTTCTCCAGTTGCTGGAAGCCATTGACTTCCTGTTATGGAAACTACTAAAATACTATGGAAGTCAATGGCTGCTGTCAACTGTCAAATCAAAATATCTTCTTGTGTTCAGCAGAAGAAAGAAACTCATACAGGTTTGGAAGAACATGAATTTTCATTTTTGGGTGAACAATCTCTTTAATTCGATAAATGAATATGTTGTTCTCATTTGGGTTTATGAGCTCGTGCAGTGCTGAGCACACTGTTTCATGAGACTGGATGATTTGACTGTGATTTGACAGCATTAAAGCTATATTTCTGGCATGGGACGTGACCGTGAGACTGAACCGAGGGTCATCTGCTGAAGAGAGCCTGAAAGTCTGGCGTATGACAGCAGGATGACGAATACATTTGCATATATTGAAATAATGAAATGTCGTTTGCTTTCAAGCAGTTAAACGGTGCTGGGTCATGAAATGTCTCACTTTTAGCAATGCTTTATTCTGTTGGATCCGTCAGATCTAATGAGACTTTGAAAAAAGAGAAATGTTCCCAAAACTTTTTAGTTTTAGTCTCAGGTGAAGAGAAGAGATAAATAAATGTGTTATTTACAGACCAGTTCACTACAGAATATATGAAGAGTTTCGTTCCAAGATGCTATAAATCCATTTTGATTAATTTGAGTAAAAATGTGTTTACTTTACCGAAACACCAGGGGGCCCCCTTGCTCTCAAAGATTATTTAATTTTAGTTTCGTTTTCGAATTTGGCCAGCGCTTATGAAAACATGAATGATCATTTCTTTTAATGCGGTGCGCTGTCTCCCCTTTTTACGTAAAAATCAGTCAAGTCATGTAATGTGAATGTCGTACAGTCTTGCTCAAGACTAAAAAAACGAGTTGAAAGCACACCGAGCCATGTAAGAGACACTGTTTCTCAAGCACTTTCCGCGAGCGCTATTCGAGAGGGAGTGAAACACGGACAAATGCATTAAATTCATTTGTTCATTACCACTCATACCCCACTTCACTGACCCCTCGCCACAGGTTCATCAATGCCGTCAAAATTATTAATTTTTTTTTAGGGCTGCACGACAAATCGAATGCGATTGTCATGCACATCTCGTCAGGAAAGCCGGTTCTGTGATTAGTAGTAACTCTCCATCACGTGCTTTCAGATGGAGCGGCATTTAATACACAGAGCCGTAGATCACTGACAAGCTATGCAATATCACGTTCATAATCGAAGGTGATTGATCGATTACAATGTGTGGAATGGTGCGCTGTGATTGGTTGAGCGGATGTATCGCATTCTGCAGAGAAG
>NW_015629204.1:314543-315467 GCF_001515625.1 Sinocyclocheilus rhinocerous
ACCTCCACCTCCACAATTATGAACCACAAATGTATAAAAATGCTCTAAATTTTAAAATAACGTTTAATGTCAGGACAGAACATGCAAGGAGTCTTTGTCAACACAGATATCTTACATATTAAAAACTTAAATGAAAAAAAATCACCTGCTGGCCTTATTACTGATTCATTCTGCTTAATATTGGAATATGACCCGTGATTCCTTGTGCATACGTGTAAGTATTTTAATAAAAGCCTGGAGTGGATGTGAGTGTTTCACAGCTATCAGCCATCTCCATTTAGATAGAAGGCGTCCTCTGGGCACCTGCAGATTTCCATTACATTTTTCGCCAGCTCACAACTTAGGGCTGTTTATGCCATTTTGGTGTTCTTTGAGAACATGACTGAATCCAAATGGGCTTTTTTGGAGAGGAACAATAGACCCAGATATTCTGTTTATCTGTTGAGCAATGGAAGTTTTGAAGAGGTTTATAGAACTGAAATTTCTTGGCATCTCATCTCCGCTCCAGTTTTCTTGCCATTGTTGTCAGGCAGACCTGAAAATCTGCCTTGGAGAAAATCTATTAGTAAATTCTTTCCACTGCACTGATCTTGGGTATTGGAGAAAATATAAAACATGTCATTCATGGTGTATTTTAGACTGAGATCAGGTCTTGTGCCATTTCTTTGATTTCTTGAAGGTGAATTAAAGTCTTTGATGGCCTTTTTTTCCCCATTCTAAGATTCTTAATATCTATAGAGTGCAACAATTTTCCAGCAGCCTTGGTTTCAGAAGTATTTTTCAGCTTTATGATGTAGACAAATATGCTTTATGATGTAGACAAATTTAATAAACCAATGTAATGAAGCACTGCAAATAACTAAATTGATTAAAAAACATAATATTATTGTCTTTTCAAGTTAATTGTGAATATATATATATATA
>NW_015629204.1:315517-316252 GCF_001515625.1 Sinocyclocheilus rhinocerous
CATTACATTTTTTTTTCGCCAGCTCACAAGGGCTGTTTTTTTATGCCATTTTGGTGTTCTTTGAGAACATGACTGAATCCAAATGGGCTTTTTTGGAGAGGAACAATAGACCCAGATATTCTGTTTATCTGTTGAGCAATGGAAGTTTTGAAGAGGTTTATAGAACTGAAATTTCTTGGCATCTCATCTCCGCTCCAGTTTTCTTGCCATTGTTGTCAGGCAGACCTGAAAATCTGCCTTGGAGAAAATCTATTAGTAAATTCTTTCCACTGCACTGATCTTGGGTATTGGAGAAAATATAAAACATGTCATTCATGGTGTATTTTAGACTGAGATCAGGTCTTGTGCCATTTCTTTGATTTCTTGAAGGTGAATTAAAGTCTTTGATGGCCTTTTTTTCCCCATTCTAAGATTCTTAATATCTATAGAGTGCAACAATTTTCCAGCAGCCTTGGTTTCAGAAGTATTTTTCAGCTTTATGATGTAGACAAATATGCTTTATGATGTAGACAAATTTAATAAACCAATGTAATGAAGCACTGCAAATAACTAAATTGATTAAAAAACATAATATTATTGTCTTTTCAAGTTAATTGTGAATATATATATATATACATATACAGCTTGGAGCCATCATAAATAATTATATTTTCTCTTATGGGGACGTAAGCACACTGTCTTTATTTCTACCTTCCTTACATTAATGTATGTATGTATGTATGTATGTATATATAT
>NW_015629204.1:316415-317482 GCF_001515625.1 Sinocyclocheilus rhinocerous
ATATATATATATATTTGGTTGTTGATCATCAGTATAGATCACATAAAGCACATTTTTTAAATCACACTGTTCACAACCAATTTGCAATATGATTTATGTCCTGATATACTAGTATATTAGGTACATTATTAGTTACAGAAATGTTTTGTTTTATTTATTGATTGATTGATTTGAGTTGAGTTTAGTTGCATAATTGCACTTGAAAAATGCTAAATGTCATTCTTTCTGGATCAAATCTGTAACGAGGCTGACAAGACGTGAGACGTGCGGATCCACTTGCAAGCTATTTATTAGGAGAAGACAGAGACGTGGTCATAAAACAGGCATGGGTCAGATAATGGCAAACAGGTATATGGCGGGCAAGACACAAGAATAGTCCTAGGGCTAGCGTAGGTCAACGAACGGCGAACAGAGTCAAAAGGGGCAAGACTAAAGGGGTAATCCAGGAAAACAGGCGAAGATCAGAAACCGAGAAAAACAGGCAAGGCAAGACTAGACTAGGCTAGGCTAGGCTAGGCGAGACTAAGAGGCTAACGAGGGCTCTGTAGTGTAGCTATCAAACTGATAAGTGCTAAACAATACTCGGCCGTGGAATGGGATCAGAGTGAGAGTTAAATAGGGGATGTGTGAGTGATAACAGCTGTGTGCAATCAGTGCTGTGCAATCACAACTGTGTGTGTGTCATCAGTGCAGTGGATGATGGGATATGTAGTCCGGGGTGATATGCAACAGTGTGTAGTGCGAGAGTCAATGAAAATGGAAAGGGTGACCTCTGATGGCAAGCAGACGGAAGTTCATGGACCGGATACGTAACAGCGGTGATGTTGCAACAATATATAGTGATATTCTCAATGTTACTCAGAAAACAGGATACAGGTTTGAATGAATGAATGATGCATTTATATACATCACCGGGCCCACTCATCGTTTTAATCATACGCTAGATTTAATTATAGCGCATGGAATTGATCTTACTGATATAGATATCGTACCTCAAAGTGATGATGTTACTGACCATTTCCTTGTATCGTGCATGCTGCGTATTACTGATATTAACTATATGGCTC
>NW_015629204.1:317872-318173 GCF_001515625.1 Sinocyclocheilus rhinocerous
TTGACTCATGACGATCAACTGTGACTTGACTAGACTCATGACTATCAGCTGTGACTTGACTAGACTCATGATAATAAACTGTGACTTGATTTGACTCGTGATGATCAACTGTGACTAGACTCGACTCAGGAAGATCAACTGTGACTAGATTTGTCTCAGGAAGATCAACTGTGACTAGATTTGTCTCAGGAAGATCAATTGTGACTAAACTTGACTCATGATTG
This sequence comes from Sinocyclocheilus rhinocerous, assembly GCF_001515625.1. Classification (NCBI taxonomy): domain Eukaryota; kingdom Metazoa; phylum Chordata; class Actinopteri; order Cypriniformes; family Cyprinidae; genus Sinocyclocheilus; species Sinocyclocheilus rhinocerous. Next base: position 318,097 of record NW_015629204.1, read on the forward strand.
ACAGCGGTGACATAACGGGGCGCTGTTGTGTCCGCCATTTTGCGATCAGGCTCCGCTGTCGCCGCCATTTTGTGAGC
>NW_015629204.1:321858-324332 GCF_001515625.1 Sinocyclocheilus rhinocerous
GGCAAGGCAAGACTAGGCTAGGCTAGGAAGCTAACGAGGGCTCTGTAGAGTAGCTATCACTGCTGGCGATAAGCGCATACAATACTCAGCAGTGGAATGGGATCAAAGTGAGAGTTAAGTAGGGGATGTGTGAGTGATAACAGCTGTGTGCAATCAGTGTTGTGCAATCAACTGTGTGTGTGTCACTAGTGCAGTGGATGATGGGATATGTAGTCCGGGGTGATATGCAACAGTGTGTAGTGCGAGAGTCAATGAAATGGGAAGGGTGACCTCTGATGGCTAGCAGACGGAAGTTCATGGACCGGATACGTGACAAAATGATTGCAGAGTTATGTTGCGATCCATTTGTGCTTGAAGAAATTCTGAGTTCCCAGGAGCTTTTAACCGGAACCCTTTTTGGAAACTCAGATTAACCACACAAAAAATTCAGAATCCAAAATGGCTGTTTATAAGAAGAAGAAATGATTGGATCTCCAATTAATATTATTATAATAATCTTCAATAAAATGTTGGGTAACCGCCTGTCCCAAAAAAATTGTCCTGCGTCCTACAAGCCATAAAGTGTTGTTATAATAATGTCTGTATTTTTTTCATTCCTGTAATTGCAATACAAAAATGTGATAATAAAAATGTGAGTGCTGGTTAAAAATCCAGCATCCAGCTTATTCGTTGAGAGGGATTTTTCTGCTGATGATGACTAGATGGAGCAAAGCAACCAGAAGCTATATGCTTCCATCTAAAGTTAAACTTGTGTGCAAAAAAAGATGGTGTGTGAGGAAATAGGTGCGCTGATTGGTTCACTTACCTATCGCATGATCTGTTTAGGCAAAGTCCCATGACTGTTTTGATGAGCATTGAGGAATTATAAATTTTTTATTTTTTTGGTTAATTGTGTTTCCATCCTAGTTTATGAGCATGTCATCTTATCTGATAAAAGAAATCAATATTTGCATAGTATAATAGTAGTAAATTTATCGGCAGAGTGAACCAGGTGGTCACCCTAATTAGAAAAAAAAAAAGTAATTAGAAACGTCACTTAAATGGTTTCTTTTTAGACAAATCGGTTAAGCAGCATCAGTAAGCATAACATCATTTTCCCAGATGGATCTGTTACACTTCATTGAAATGTAAGTCAAATAAATAACTTGCATCCACTTTTACCTAAGCGCGTCAGTCAGGTGGAACGCTCACAGACATGTGTAATGGAAATCAGTGCGGCTGAACCAGCAGTCGCTTGCACTCTGTCCTCGTGTACCATGGTACATACTAATGACAATATCTCTTTATACCCCTCCAGCTTCAGCAGGACTGCAAATGAAACTCATTGATCTGAATCTAAAATAGAGGTCAAACTGCAAATCCGCTTCGCAAATCTGTATCACTCCCTCAAAACCATGGTGGTAGAAACCCAATAAAAGCTCTTTTGTATTTGATGTTTAATAGGAGGTTATTTTCCATTACTGAGCGCTGCAGTCTTTAATATGGTGTACATAAAGTAGTACATCAAAACTCGGGGTAAATTGGGCTCGGGAGAGAAATTAAGCATAATTTGTTGAGCGTGAAGGGAACATGCCTGTCTCGACAGTGGCTGCAGCTCCCTCGAGCAGGAAAATCCAGACCTCCCACTTGAAAAAAGCCTGTAAAATGACAGCTGAAGAGGATCTCGGCTCCGAGCTCTGCTCACACCTTCTCAAGACTGAAACTCTTTGCTGGAAATTTCATTTTATCTGCATTGTAGAGCATACAATATACTATTTTAAAGTCAATGAATAAAATTGTTGGCTTTAAATCATAATAAAAAATAATCAAGTGTTTTGACTGCTGCTGTCAAACTACTGTTCTCCTTATGTGTACAGTAAATCTCAAAATAGTACAATGGAAATGAATGAATGAATGAATGTTTTTTTGTAAAAATACAACAACAATAATAATAATAATAATAACAATAATAATAATGTTCCTCAAAATAGAATTTATTTTCTTTGAAAATATAAATAACTATCGTAATGTTGAAAAATTGGCGGGATCATAATATTGTGAAATATAGTTTTAATATACTTTTTTAAATATATTTTTATAAACATTTTCTATTTTAATGTATTATAAAATATAGTTTATTCCTAATTTTCAGCATCATTACTGTAGTCTTCAGTGTCATATGATCCTTCGGAAATCATTCTAATATGCTAATCCAGGATTATGGACTGGTTTTGTTGTGCTCCCTTGCGCCAGCGTATCGTGACAGAAGACCCGACCAACACAGTCACCTCCTTGCATTTCCTCCGTTTTTGTTTCCGTTTTTCGTTTCCATTGTTTCTATGGATCCCCTCTCCCATCCGGAGTACCTCCTCCTCCTGCTGGAGCAGGGGGAGAGATCGCTCGAGGGCCATACTAGACTGTTCCTGGTCCTCGCTGCTCTAACCAGCTACCCGGACGCCGCGCTCTGTGCATTCTACGACGCCAGCTTAAACATC
>NW_015629204.1:324342-326630 GCF_001515625.1 Sinocyclocheilus rhinocerous
TTGACTCCGCCTCCAGCCTCTAAGCCCCGGACTCCGCCTCGGCCCGTGGATCCGTCGGCTCCACCATGGCTCCTAGTTCCCTCCTCTCCGCTGTGGCCCGGCAGTCCACTAGCTCCGCCTGGCTCCCTTGTCCCTCCGGCTCTGCCTTGGTCTGGCGTCGACCATACTGCGCCTCGGGACTCCAAACCTCTGGCTGTGCCTCGTCCCTTCGTCCCTCCGGCTCCATCAGGCTCCTTCATCCCCCTTCATCCCCTCGGCTCCTCCTCATCCTCGAGCGAATTTCGCCGCCTTTGTGGAGTGGACACTGATCCCACACGGATCCCAGTTCACCATCTCTTCCGAGGGGGATCTCGCCAGTGCCACTCCGGACCCAGTGCCCAGCCCACCATCTCCCCGCTGCACAGAGTGCATGCCTGTGCCCACCGCTGACGGAGAGCTGGAGCCCGCCGCGACCGACGAGCCATTGCCACACTGTCTCCTCCCTGTCTCCTCCCTGGCTCCTCCCTCCTTCGTCGCCTCCCTGGTCTCTGTCTGCCAGCTCCCTCCTGGGTGCCCGTCCTCCTCCGAAGCCTCCTCCTTAGTTCCCACCCGTTCCCCCCTCTGTTGTTATACGGCGTCAGGACGCGCCTTCCGGGAGAGGGGCGTTATGTCAGGATTATGGACTGGTTTTTGTTGTGTTTTCCCTCCCCATGTGTTCTGTGTCCCAGTTAATTGACTGATTCCATGCACCTGTGTTCCCCTGATTGCCCTGTGTTTAAAAGTCCCAGTCTGTTCAGTTTGTATTTGTCGGGTCTTGAACATCTTCCTTGTGCTCTGTGTCTCCCTATTGGATTATTAAAGACTCTCGTTTTGTGAAATCGTCTCCTCATTTCCTCGTTCGCTTGCTCCAGCATATTGTGACACTAATATGCATTATTATTATTATTATTAGTTGAAAACAGTTTTGCTGCTTATTGTGGTACTTTTTCACAATTTGATAAAAGCTTGAATTTGACATCTTTAGTAAGAATGTTAGTCTTTTCTGTCACTTTTGATCAGTTTAATGAATAAAATGTTAATTTCTTTAAAAAAAACACACACACGCATACTGACTTCTGAATAAACAAACAAATAAATACATTTTACTTCTTTTTTTTTTCCTTTAGATTTTCGAAGTATGGCCCACACTTGACATGTTTTGCAAAATTCACCCTTTTAGAAAATAGTAGGATATACAATGGACTTTAATCCTTTTGAGCTACAATGCAGAAAGAAACATTAACAGTTTCATATTTCAAATATTGCCTAAACAACACAAAATATTCCAGTTTAAATTCATATAGTAGCACAAGAGTACAGTAAAAAATGCATGTCCTTTAATTTGCCATGAATACATGAATAATAAAATGAGTTTGGAGGTATAATATATGAATATATACTATATGTTTATTTTATACATTAAAATGAAGGTGCAAAGGGGGGGAAACAGAGACTTTACTGTCAATGACTCAAATTTATCCAGATTTTCACCTTAATGCTGTCATGATGCTGGTGGCGATGCCTGTGTGCGCCACATGTAAAAATGAGCTAACCACAGTTCCCATGACGGGCCTCACATATCAGTGGTGTAAAGAGGAAGACGGGGCCACCCTGCAATCTTCAGAGAAACCACACAACCGTTTCCTCAACTCTTTCGCTTAAAGGACCACAGCTTTCACAGACTAATTGCTTATAAGTAGGCAATGTGTTACACAGAACCACTGACTCTACAGCCTCCTCTCGCAGCCGTTGTGTTTAATTAGACTACTCTGCTGAAACACCCATTGACTTTCTATGCTGTTTGATTTACATTTTAGGGAGTTCAATAATAGTTTTGCAAGAAACGAGTGACTCAAGGAACTGGGCTTTTGAGCTTGCGTAATTTAATGTAATGTAATGTAATTTATTTTATTTTATTTTTTATTATTTTATTATTATAAATTTTTCAGATGTACTTTCAGAGCAGATATTAATATTAACAGCAGGTATTGTTTTCACAAGAGAGAATTTTTCTCCATCTGCTCAAGTATTTTATAACTAAATGCATACATTTATAGGACAAGCTGGGATGGGAAAATAGAGAAATCAATTTTGCGCATCACACCACCAAAAAATACATAAATATTGTGAGGGGAATGTAAATCTATGTTAAGCAAAGAGAAAACACAGATATAGATATGTATATAGATATAGATAAATAGATATAGTATTAGATTATATATATATATATATATATATATATATATAGATAGATAGATTCATCAGTGTAT
>NW_015629204.1:327243-347938 GCF_001515625.1 Sinocyclocheilus rhinocerous
GCTCTTTCTTATGCCCAGCTAAGGTTTTCTAAGTTCAAGTGCTCATTTGGGTCTCAGTATTTCAACACCACTCGGTGCTTTTCCAGTAAAAATGGCTCCCTGTGTTTTGGTTTCAATTTCAACGTGTCAATGTAACATTTTATCTGTCTGATTCGCTCCTCTTTGAAGTCTAACATGTTTATTTGGAAGGTTTCGGAGCACTGAACTTTCAAACGGGCACGCATTTTCTATTTATATTGCAGCATTGGTAAAACTGTAAAAAATTTGCTGCTTCAATTACGCAGAGTTTGCTTGGGAATGCGGTCAGATAATGTATGGTTAGTGAAAGAAATATAATTTTCTATCCATTTTCAGTGTCAGACATTTGGCCCCATCTCAAAACCGCATCCAAGTAACAAAATATAGCATACCCCCTTTTTATACTTATCAAATGAGTCTTTAAGCAATAACTTGTTTAATTGTGAGTGTTATTGCACACATTTTATAACATGTTTAATTGTGAGTGTTATTGCATACATTTTATCAATTTTAAAAGAAAAAAATAATGAAAATATAAAATTGTTATTTTTAAAATATCTTTGTTTATGTACTTTAATTATTAATGGATCATGGATATATTTAATTCATATAATGATGATAAGGTATTATACATATTTTAAATAACACATTATAAATATTAATAATAATAATAATAATAATAATAATAATAATAATAAATTATATTTTCAAGAATTCCATCTGTTTAATGTTTTTTTCTTCTTCTTCTTCTTCTTCTTCTTCTTCTTCATTATATGATATGATATTGATTTTAATTGTAATACGGATTTTTTTTCTTGTTAGTCTACATCTATAATTCATTTAAAAATATATAATAATAATAATAATTATTATTATTATTATTATCATTATTATTATTTAGATATAGATATGCATTTACATTTAATCATTTAATAGATGCTTTTATCCAAAGAAACTCACAAATGAGAACAACAGAAGCAATCAAACCAATAAAAGATAGATATAGGTATAGATATATAGATATATAGATATACATTTTATGCCTATGTAATACAGATTATATTATGATATTAATTTGAATTCAAAATTGAAAAACATTGTCATACAAGAGGTGTTTTCAAGCCATTGTATGTGTAAAATACATTTGTAATGCATTTATATAAATAAATCAATAAAACCAGACAAAAAAACAATTGATCCAAAAGTCAATAGCAATCCCCACTATATAAACACTCATGTTCGTGTACATCTTTGTGGAGATAAAATTTCTCAAAATGATGCTGGAAAACATGCAGTACATGCTTGTGTCTATATGTGCAGTAAATGACTAGCTTTGGTTGAGCTCAGAGGAATCTCTGGCCTCTAGTCTGATCTGATGGATTAAGTGGATGTGAATGTGGAGAGTCTGCATGAGTGGACAGACTGCAGGACCACACGGAAAGTCCAGCTGATCCTTCAGGCTCCCAGCAGCCTAATAAGACACTAATGCGTTTCAAAGGGGGACGGTCCATTTTCAGCCTGCATTATTTATTCCTCTTTGAAATATTGTCTATTGCTGTTGCTGTTCAGTCTCTATATTTAACATTTATGTTTCTTACCAAAGCGGCTTACAATAAAAAACATAAATCTGTTTAATGGCCAACGCTGATAGGTAAAACAACCAGTTATTCATAAGCAATGCCTCAAATGCAAGATTATGGTCATAATAATGTTTTTAATGCTTGGGTATTATGGGTGGTTTGCTTCCACGCCTCCTCCAAGCCTCTAATATATTGTAGTTACTAAATGCGGTTTGAGATTTTTTTCCATTTAATAACTTAAAAGCAGTGGTGGAAAGAGTACTGAAAAAATATACTCAAGTAAAAGTACCATTACCTTCCAAAAACTGTAGTGTGAGTAGAGTAAAAGTACTTGTCCAAAAAACAACTTGAGTAAGAGTAAAAGAGTAGCCTATTTAAAAGTACTCATGATAAAAGTACCGATACATCACTTAAAATGTACTCAAGTAAAAGTAAAAGTACACAATTTTTAAACTACTCAAAAAAGTACAATTACTGATAAAAACGACTTAATTACTGTAACGTGAGTATTTGTAACTCATTACTTCACACCCCTGCTTAAAAGTGCAAAGTAAATGTATGCATCATCTGTTATGTTAAATTCAAAAACTAATTTGTCCAACTGATTCATTCAGGAATGGAGGAAGTCTGTATACAGTAGTCATTGTATCATTCACTCAGCCAATTTGTTCAAAAAGTTGACTTTTTCAGTAAAGTAAAAAACACAAAATCATTGCAATTGTGCTGATATTCATGAAAAAACTATATTATTGCTTAAGTGATATCACATAAAATATCTCTCATGTTAGAAATTTAAAAACACGTTCATACAAGGGTATTTCTTGCCCAAATATATTGAAATTTATGGCATTTTTGCCCCAAACACCCATTATTTTCTGACTCTGGCCAGAGAGAACATCCAGTAGCAAACTTCTCCTAAACAAGCCATGCATTTTGAGCTATTTTTCATTTCCTGTCACCGTTCAATACTTGAGGTTAAAAGTTTAAACATGTTGTAGTTTGTGAAGAGAATACATATTTTTAGATAATTTGAGATCTCCACTACAAAAGATTTGACTTGAGGCTGGACAGTTGACCCCTTCGCTAAAGTCCAAAACCGACTTCAATTCCTGCTCCTTTGCCCACTATGGATTGCTATCATACTGTTCTGTTGTTCTGAACTGCGGTACATTTACAAACTCTTTCATCATCAGAGTCAGCAGCACTAGAAACTGCTAAAATAGACAATCAATCGATCGAAGTTCACTCAGCAGTTCAGGATTATGGTTACATCAAACCAAACCCCGAGACACCCTACACACTCGAGTTTGGATGATGCCAGATGAATCAAATGAAGCAAATCCTTCATTGCAGTGCTTCTCAACTTTTCTGAGTCGAATTCCCCCCACTGTCCAACACTAAATTCATTGATTTCGATGTCTAAAACTCTGGTATTCTGACAACCCTACAGTAGTTCAGTGCATGGTGTTGATCAAATGTACAAGACAATGTATAATTTCAGAAAAGTGCTGTTAAAGATATGCCCTCTGTTCACAAGAAAGCTTCTGAATAACAATAGGAAGCATAAGCAAGTTTAATTAAATGCCATGTCTAACTTCATACGCTCAAGGGATTGTTGTTTGGCCTTTGAAAAGGAGCCTTGATCCAGCAACTTCCACAGAGATTTGAGAAGCAGACAATAATGTCAGTGTGATTGGTTTGATGTAACAGAAGGCCTTATGGGAACTTGCACTGACAGTTTGCTTGACAAACTTCCAAAGGCAATGCCTTTTCCACATGTGTCTTTTCATCTCACGCGCTCTAGCTTCACATTCCTGTAGAATGCAGAAATACGTCTTTATGAGCGTATACTATTGCCAGTAAATCCCAAGCCTCTCTGTGAAACAGCCAGATTTTGAAGGCTACGCGTCCTGACTGTCTCAATGGACAATGAAGACCATTTAGAGAGTAATGGAGAAAAAGAGGGCTTTATCATATAAAACAGGATTTTGCTGATTCATTTGTAGAAAAAGAATTCAGTGTAAATGAGTCAACCCAGATCATACTGTATGTTGAAATCAAGATTGAAAAATTATGTATTAACATGATCGTCCACGTTTATTTATCAACAACTACTCAATATTCAACACGATAGCTACACTACATTGCGCATTTGAAGAGGTTATCCACTCATAACAGAGGTAAATTTAGGGCCAGATGTACTAACAGCTTGCGTCAGCGCAAACCATCTTTTGGCATTAAAATAGTGCTGTCAGGATTTACTAAAGACACAGAGTTATTAAGCATTAGAGCTGAAAAGGCGTGGACACAGTTATGTTTGTGCCTGACCTTCTTGAATATGCATTTGTAGAAGTTTCCCTTTCAAACGCATGGGAGTAAAGTATTAAAATATATCACACAACGTGATTTACTAGCGTTTGCGCTAGTCAAATTACTGGTATCTGCGCCATTATTCAATGCCCAAAAACACATATCTTAAAGCAGGCGGTAATTTGCGCTGCTCTTGGTAGATTGTGCTGGTCATTATGGAAATTATCTGGCTGCATCTGTGTTCTTTAATGTGCGCATTGTTAGTAAATCACCCACAGAATATTTTCCCTCCTATCAGCGCTTTTTATCTATGAACAAAGCAGAATGGTGTGATTGACCAATCACAAAGAAAATGTTCTTTCCAGTGTCAAAAAAGTCCAAAAAGGACACATATTGAAGAAGAAACATAACAGCATTAGCTTCAAGGAGTTGACCATTTTTGATCAGCTAATTCTGACGTGCTTTAAGGGCGGGAGATACGATTCAGCTGAAGCCTTGAAATACAAACGTGTTTTCAAGTCCCATTCCGCAAATACAAATCCCCAGTCAGCCCCGTGTTTTGCTCAGAGGTGCTCGTGCTGTTATGTCTCAATAAATATGTCCTTCTCGGTTTTCAGGTCAGGCTTTGTGATTTTTAGCCATCGTGTGAGCACTCATCTCTCTTACGGATGATTTCTCCCAAATGCATACTTTGATGAAAGAATATGGCAGAAGTACAAGGCGAGTCTTCATAAATTTTATGTTTTTAAGAAAACAATGTGAGACTGCTAGAGCTGTTACACTCAACTAGAGTTATTAATGTTATGGATTTATGAAAGAGTGCATTCTCTTGACGATTTTAAGGTAGATGGCAAAATGTGCTTTATAGTCTTTGCAAATAAAAACTTAATTGCCACTATAGTTGCCACTATGTTGCTAAAGTAAGTACAGTAAAAAAAAAAAACATAATATTGTGAATATATTATTACAATTTAAAATCTGTTTTCTGTTTTATTTTATTTTAAAATGGAATTTATTCCTGTGATCAAAGCTGAATTTTCAGCATCATAGGGTGGTTTAAAAATTGTTTATCAGATCGAACTCATTGTGTTTATGTAGATAACTATACTTCATCAATGTTAACAGTCAAGAAGGGTGTCCCACAAGGCTCTTTACTGGCACCACTTCTTTTGGATGGGTGGGCGTTTCAGTTAAGCTGGAGTGTAGGTGGTGCAGGGGCTCTATGGAGGAAATCCCCAAGCTGCCCGAGTGTAATATACCTCTCAAACCCCATGGTGGGTGGTGACATCACATCTATCACAGCTCCCGGGTCCTGCCGAGGGGAACGAGGCCAGGAGGAAGCATCACAGGGTGGGGAAGAACCGGTGTGACCACAGGAAGGCCATCATGGGACCCGTGCAGAACAGAGCCCAGGCTTGTAATTTATACCTGACACTTGCATCCTCTTCGTGACAGCCACGGTCTTGAAGAAATATGCATGGATGTGCTGGGATCGCATCGGATATCACCACCAAGACACGCTAAGTTGTTTGGACAAGGTGAATGCATTAGCAGATACTATATAACCTCCAATGGGGAACGGGAAGCGAAAACAAGCCATTTGCTTTTGAGCGCTCAGAGGAAGGCCAATACCTTATGGTTTTAACATTGGCACCTTAACAGATACGATTCAGCTGAAGCCTTGAAATACAGACGTGTTTTCAAGTCCCGTTGCGCAAATACAAATCCCCTGTCAACCTTCTGTTTTGCTAGGGTGGTTTAAAAATTGTTTATCAGATCGAACTCATTGTGTTTATGTAGATAACTATACTTCATCAATGTTAACAGTCAAGAAGGGTGTCCCACAAGGCTCTTTACTGGCACCACTTCTTTTTTCTATTTTTATTAATGATTTAAATAAGGATTTAACTTCTGCAAAGTTTAATTTTTATGCGGATGATACAATTATTTATTCAGCTGCATCCTCATTGGCTCAAGCTATTACAATCCTTCAGGACTCTTTTTATACTTTAAAGTACAATTTATTAAAACAGAAATTATTTTTAAATGCAAATAAAACTAAATACATTATTTTTACACATAGATGTTCTATGACTACTGTACCGTCTATTCTTACAACTGATGGCTTACACATTGAAAGAGTAACTGCTTATAAATATTTAGGGATATGGCTTGACGAGAAGTTGGCATTTGATGTTCATATTGATTGCTTGGTGAAAAAACATAAACCAAGATTGGGTTTGTTGTTTCGGCAAAAAAAAATGCTTTTCTTTTGGAGTTTGGAGTGAATCATACAGACTATGTTTTTACCCATTTTAGATTATGGTGACTGTATTTATTTGCATGCTTTCTTATACTTACTAAAAAGATTGGATAATGTTTATCATGCTGCGTTGCGATTTATAACTAATACTTGCTCACGTACTCACCATTGTTTGTTGTATAACAGTGTAGGTTGGTCCTCCTTATATCAAAGAAGGTAAGCACATATGCTGTTGTTTATTGTAAAGGCATTGCGGGGTATGCTTCCAAAGTATATTACTAGTCTTTTATGCTTGGTAGAAATAATTATACAACCATATCTTCAATTGGGATTAAATTAGAAGTGCCTGTGGTGCATTCAGAACATGGAAAATCAGCTTTTTCTTACTGTGCTCCTTGGTTGTGGAATGATTTTCAGATTAATATACTCCATTAGAAGCAATTCCTTCTTTGAATATTTGAAAAAAATTATTGCAGCGTGTAATTAATGTACCTTGTGGTTTTTTTAATTAGGCTGTTGATGTATGATTATTGTTTTGCTTTGTCTGTAATTCTGTTCTGGGTGTTGTATAACCTTTTAAATGTATGTGAAACTCGATGATTGTACGGTCATCTGGGCCAGGACTCCCTGGAAGAAGAGATTTATTTTAATCTCAATAGGACCTACCTGGAAAAATAAAGGATAAATAAAATAATTTAAAAAAATAAATACTCCAATCTCAGTTTCAGTGGGTAGGATGCAGTTAGCTGATATTTTTGTATTATCCATAAATGGTCCACACATTATTACATTTTCTATATCTGAAGCAAACTGTCAAATTTATTCACTCTTAAGCAGGAGAGGGGATCTGACATGTGTTCTCCTTTAAAGTTCTCCAATTGTCTTCCATTATGGCTTTTGACATGATACAGACTTTTCTAACATTCATTAATTCTTATCTGTTTTTCTGGTTTCTCTCTCTCCTCATTTGCTCTTTCACACCACTCTCTTCACATTTAATGCAAACCCCTGGTACACAATGCGTAAATCCAAACTTAAATACCGTTTTGCAGTTCTGCCTCCTACAAGCTATTGAAGCTGATGGGCAGATTGTGGAAATGAATATGGTACATACATTTCCTGCAAATGAAGGGAGCAGGCAACTCCATTTTGTGTGCAGTGTGATAAATTGAGCCCAATTATGAGATAGAACAGTGGCAATAATGCCATCCCATAATCCTGTTCAATTTCGCTCTCTCCCTCTCCATTTCACTCGGATGGAGAGAAATGATACTTTTTTGTATGTAGAGCAAACGGTTGAACTCTATTGTGATCTCTTACACACAGTTAATGTGAGGTGCCACAGGGGTGGAGAATGAGCCCACTGTAATTGTCTGCGATTCGCTTGGCTCGTGAATGGAAACCCACGCTCTCCCGCCGAAATCGAGTCTGACTTGGGCCTGAGCCTTGAACCTGACGAATCGTTCAGTATGTTCCCTGTCAAACGGTATCTGTTGTGATGGACGGCATCATTCTTGGAGCCTGATGCAGCCAGAAGAAGGGAATATATGAATGATGATGAGTACAACCAGTAACTGGTTTTCAGGGAGCAACATCTGTGGCTGCCATACGATGATGGACGGGTGCTGCTCACCATGCAAATAGAGAGGAGTTGACTTCCCTCCAGCTATAAGGTAGACTGCGTAGGTTATGAAGATGTTAAATAGTGTAGATAATTTTATAACATGACATTTATGTGCTGGATATATAATTTTGCAAGATAAATATTTCTTTTGAAAGAGAAGCAGAAGGTCAAGGTTGTATTCTGATTAAATAAATTGTTTTTGCAAGCAACATGCTGTATGAATTGCAAATATGTCATATTATAGTAGATACTTTAACACTTCACTGTCTCAAAAATGTGCCAACTTTCATACCTGTTTATGAACACATTTAAGAACACTTTAAATTTGCACTTTGTAATGATTCATTACATTTTAAGTATTTTTTTTATCTTTTTATTGTATTTTTATCTTTTGTCATACTTTAAAATGCACTTATTTTGATGCGTTGACTAACATACTAAAGCACATGTAAAGTCCCTAGTGAAACATAAATATACTAAAATGCATTTGAAATACATTTATTCCATGCTAAGTATACTACCAATTAATTTACATATTTATATACTTAATAAAATTACCCTGCAATTGCACTTTTGGTTTACTAAACTGGTATACTTAAAGTCTGCTAAATTGGAACAACTAATTTTGTACTTAATGTACATTAATTGTGTGGAAGCATTGCAACTAAAGATATACTGAAGTATATTTAATTGTGCTAAAGTGGAACTATTGCAAGTATACTTCAGGAACACTTTAAATATCTTACATTTAAAGGCTGATGTTATTCAAAGATCAAACAATCATCATCAATAGTCACATCAAAACACATTTTAGGCTTAATATTAAGAAATGTGCATTGTGCACAAGTACTTCAAATAAAGTTTAATTATAATTTTTATATCAGTAAGTCTTGAGCAATATGTAAATAAATATGTTAATAGATTTGAACTATACATAGTATGAAATAAATGTTTTTTACTAGGGGTACTTGATTACTTAACTTTAGTGTGTTACTTGATATATTTTAAGTTAAAGGGGTCATATGATGCGATTTAAATTTTTCCTTTCTCTTTGGAGTGTTACAAGCTCTTGGTGCATAAAGAAGATCTGTAAAGTTGCAAAGACTAAAGTCTCAAATCCAAAGAGATATTCTTTATAAAAGTTAAGAGTCAGCCACACCTACCTAAAACGGCTCGTTCTAACACGCCCCCACATGTCTACGTCACGATGTGGGAAAATTTGCATAACGCCGCCCAATTCTAAATGCACTAAAGTCGAGCTTTATCATTTCAAATGTGTAATTAGAAGTATATTTTAAATACGCAACATACAAATTTCGATATAAATGACAATAAAGTATATTTTAGGTTACCATAAATACTATTTAGTATATTCGGCAGCACCCTTTAACCATATTTAAAGACAATTATGAAACTACAGATGTAGTGGGTCAAAAAGTTGAATTTACATTTAAATCTTTGTTTAATTTTTAAATGTAATTTTTAAAAATTGGAAGTAAATGTCAATTCAAGCTGAAAATTCAAAACTGTTGCTAGAGCACACAAGCTAACTGCTAATGTTAGCATTTAATTTTCTTCTCTGCCTTTGTCTTCAGAAACACTCATAAGAAACACTTAATTAAATTAGTACTAATGGTAAATGGTCTCATTTCACACTGCCGTACAGATAAAAGACTTAAAAATGTTCCGTACAGAGACAATGCAGTTTTGCCCGGTGCTAAATTCAAAAGCTGTGACTTGGAAAAGTATTCTCACCAGAGTAGCGAGTTAATTTCCCATATGAAATACTCAAACAAATTGGTTTAAAACTGTCGCTGAAAATCCCGCAATGGAGCAGAGCAAGTATACTATAAAAGTGTGCACTTAACTAAGGCATTAAACAGGATTTTTATTGAAATATGATGTGTAGAAACGTACGTTTTATTAAGCAACACTCTCGGATGCAGAGGAGAGTCTGAATGGCCTGAGATTGTGCTTGTTCTCTGTGAAATTGAATATGAATCACTGAAGGTTGTGTCTTTAATAGTACTATTGGGACAGACTTCATCAATTGTGGATATGGCCTGTGTTTCCTTCTCGTCCGAGTTTGAGTGAATCTATTGTGGTTTTACCAGCATATGCCCTGTTTCTAATTAAAGTACAGGGGGAGAATTTCTGTATTATCATTTATAGATCAATCTTTCTAGCCGAAGTTGGATGTCGGACAAAGTGAAGTTGGACATATAATAGATGTCTTTGGAGAAGGCCAGTATCTTGAGTCCCATTATGGATTCTTCCTCAAAAATACATCAAAAAATGAACTGGAAAATAAAGCTGTGAGGAGAACACTTGGAGTTTACGCCCCTCGGTTGCACAAGCGGTTGGAAATATTTCACCGACAATTGACCAGGCCAGATGTCACCAACAAGACGAACGTTTTGTGGGGGCAGCCTGAGAGATTTTTCTTCATGCTGTCGGTGGATTCTTTAAAAAAATCTTAGAAATACACTAAGAGTAGACAGAGATGCCCCCATGTCCTCTGTGAAATACTGTTCGAAAAGAGTCTTTCCACTAATAAATATCAAGAGGGAATTTGCTTCTTTCTCAGCATATAGGGAATGTGTTCCCCAGGAGGTTGACAGGGAGGAAACTTTGTTAACGCCAACCATCTGTGGAGGGAGTTAATGACAGTTGACAAGTCCTGGTTGAAATTATTTCCTATTTTGTTTTTGCGGTTGAAATCTTCGAATAGTTGTTGAGAGGAACTAAATAAAAGCCATGCAACACGCAGAACCTGGTCGGGGGTTCTTCTTCCCCTTTTGTTTTTTACAACTTCAACCTCATAAAAAACAGATTCTACACTCGTTTGAGACTCGGTAATGAAAGAGGCATAGCTGTAAAGTTGCTTCCCAGTGGAAATGCTGCGAATCAGTGGAAACGTGCACGACATGCCACCGGCGCTCGCGCTTTTGATGCTACGCTTGCGAGGAGCGTGCGATTGGAGACGCTAGGTCAAAAGCAAATCATTTTGGTGCGAGGGGACGTGGGTGTGTTTACCAGAAGCGCAGTGTGATGATTAGATATTAAATCAGATCTTGCTTCTAGAGTTAATGAATATTTTTCATCTGATTAACGCCGTGTTTCGGCCTCCACAGAAAAGCTGCCTGGGGAGATTTCCATACAGATTTAGTGTGTATTCCTCCTAAGAAGCGTTTAAGCAGTCACGCTATAGTATTGAATTGTCAAACGCATACACATGCACGCCTGTTTCCGGTACGCTACCATCTGGAGCTGTTGGCTCTGCCTGAGGTCAACAGCACCCTTAAGACCCGATGTAAAATTTATTCAGCTGTTTTTGAGACTTATTAAAATAATTATATTGTGGACCGAAACTCAAGAGATCTGATTATTATAACCTTTAGCCACAAAGCAATTTGACCGGGTCATGAGAAACCCTCACAAACCTTCAGCCATTCATTTTGAATCCGTTATTTTGTTTTGCATATTTTTTGCAATGTTGCTGCGTTATTTCCATCTGAACATTAAACTTTTTTTTTTATTTTAGCTTCTTACCCTTTTTATTCAATGTCACATTAAATATCTTTTTTAAATGTATATTTTCCGAAAAACTGATCAACAATCTATCATAAATAGCAGTTCACAATGAGCCTTCAAAAGTTCCGTTTTTTTTTTTTTTGTAGGTTTACACACCAAAAAAATGTAACATAGAAACTCACTGTTTAGATGATGACGACCATCTTGCAACACAAGATCTAAAGCCTAAAAACTTCTTAAAGTCTCCCTTCTGTCCAAACATACCCCGCACCAAAAAAATGTAACATAGAAACTCACTGTTTAGATGATGACGACCATCTTGCAACACAAGATCTATAGCCTAAGAACTTCTTAAAGTGATAGTCAACGCAAAAGGGAACGTACCCATGTCGTTCCAAAGGCATAAGACATTCAATCATCTGCGAAACACTGATTAAGATATTTTTAATGAAACCTGAAAGATTTATATCCCTCCATTGAAATTCCATTCCACCAAAACGTCCAGACTTCAAAAAGTTCATAAAGATATCACTAAAGTAGTTCATAAATAAGACTGAGTACACCACGTTTCTCTGTCATTTGATAACTACTGCCATGATCAGTAAGTAATGTTCACAAACATCTCGATTAAATAAAAATTTGTTTACTGCCTGCTTTACGTGGGCAGTAAAACCATTAATTGTGCTAGACAAATATAAATGCGTTTTATGAATAAGACATAATCTATAATGAACCTAATCTACATAGAAAGGAGGCGGATTTATGCTGAAACGAATGACAGTGACTCCATTTAAAATATTCATAGTCCAATGCTTTTTCAGAGCATTTATCTGAACTAGATTTCAGGGGTTTGTATGACTTTTGTGCTGCAATACCTCAATATATATATAATTTGTGGGTGAACTTTTGTTAAGCTCTGATCTTAAAAAAAAATGATTCTGAGAAAACTATGAAAATCAAGAGGGAAAATTACACCTCTTGTTAGCTCTTGAGTTCGGCAAGGACATTCAAGTACAAACCTTTTCGGTCATTAGTTAATGAAGTGCCGTAGTCAGAAGTGTTTTTGACTCCTTTAGTCAATGCATATTATGTTGAGAGAGCAATAATATGAATTATTCAGAAAAGGCCATTTGAGGCTAGTTCAGTGAAATGTTAATAAACTACATCACAGCTAAAATCACTAAAAGCAACTTTTCATCTTTCTATCTAAAATTATCGATATCTGGCACCTCCTTTGCGGTGGCATTCCAAGCACTTTTTTTTTTTTTTTTAATACCACTTCATTCGTTTTGATCAGTGAAAATGATGACATTTTATAATTAAGAGAGTGGGAACCGCACAAAATGTAACTAGCTGATGATAAATGTAGTTTAGAGTTTTGGATGTAAAAGTGGACGTTAAGGTTATGAATAGAATATTGTAGGTAAACCGAGCTTCCAAATAGAAAACAATTTGAAAATTAATTAGCAGTGGTAGCTTGACGTATTATTGAAGTATTAATTTACAAATACTTGAAGTATTATTGTTGCAAAGTTTTTGTTTTAATGAGCAAAACAAATGCAGTAAACAAATGCAATAAGTATACATTTTTGTTTGTGCTACTAAAGGAGCAGTCACATTTACCAGCAAATTGTTCATTGTTTGGTGAATTTTTGCTGGGAAAGTCCAGTCATTTCAACGGGAATCTAAGCAATCTGGAATTTTGCTTGAGGGTGAAATATTTCCCAAAGCAGATTTGGCAATAGGTTCAAGTTTGTCGCACCAACACAAAGCTGCTTGGTTTGAAAATGACATCACTACAATGACAACAGACAATGGACCTCTTTGCCTGCAAAATTTCTCTGAAATTTTGCTATTTCTGCCTGTCAGATGCTATAACGCCAACCTAAATCATCTAAACTTATTATAGATCATCATAGAGACCATAAAAACTGCACAGCACCATCCCATCAACCACCCAGAACAACTGCATAGCAACACCCCAGCAACCACCCTGAGCAACTGCATAGCAACACCCCAGCAACCACCCTGAACAACTGCATAGCAACACCCCAGCAACCACCCAGAACAACTGTATAGCAACACCCCAGCAACTGGCCAGAACAACTGTGCAGCAACACACCAGCAACCAGCAAGAGCAACTGCATAGTAAAGCCCAATTTATACTTCTGTGTCGAACCTATGGCGTAGCCTACGCATAGACGCACACCCTACGCCGTGGCCTGACGTGCACCTCTCCAAAAATCGAACAGCACGTCAATTCTCCACAAGCGCTGTGATTGGTCTGCTAGAACCCCAACTTCCATATGTACTTGAGTTTTGTGTGTGTTTATGTGCACTTTAATATATTTTGATGTTATACCTTCTTATATAAAATAAAACATAGCAAAGAACAAGTGTCTTATCATTTATTATACTACATAGCATTATACATCAGTAGTTGTCCACGACAAACAATGTTGATCTGCCGTGGTACAAGTCCTTGTGGAGCTTGAAAGAATGCCATCTTCTCCTGTTCCGTTGTTGTCTACTTTTTGTAGTTTTAAACAATTATTTAATGATTTGATATATATTTGCTGCCGTCACGGCTATAATTCTTCTCCGACGTGCCGCTTCTTTTTCGGCTTTTGCCGTGGTACTGCGGGTTACACCAGCAACATGCCCGTGGACACTTCAGACTAGCGGTTTGCATGTGTACTGCACGTCGACGCGAACAACAACGCAGAAGTATATATTAAAACTGATGCATAGCCTACGGCGTAGGTCCGACGCAGAAGTATAAATCAGCCTTAACACCCCAGCAACCAGCAAGAACAACTGCATAGTAACACCCCAGCAAGAACAACTGCATATAGCAACACCCTAGCAACTAGCAAGAATAATTGCATAGCAACACCCCAGCAACTGGCCAGAACAACTGCATAGCAACACACCAGCAACTACCCAGAGCAACTGCATAGTAACACCCCAGCAAGAACAACTGCATATAGCAACACCCCAGTAACTGGCCAGAGAAAATAGATAGCAACACCGCAGCAACTGGCCAGAACAACTGTATAGCAACACCACAGCAACTGACAAGAACAACTGCATAGCAACACACCAGCAACCAGCAAGAATAGTTGCATAACAACACCCCAGCAACTGGCCAGAACAACTGCATAGCAACACACCAGCAACTACCCAGAGCAACTGCATAGTAACACCCCAGCAAGAACAACTGCATATAGCAACACCCTAGCAACTAGCAAGAATAATTGCATAGCAACACCCCAGCAACTGGCCAGAACAACTGTGCAGCAACACACCAGCGACCAGCAAGAGCAACTGCATAGTAACACCCCAGCAAGAACAACTGCATATAGCAACACCCTAGCAACTAGCAAGAATAATTGCATAGCAACACCCCAGCAACTGGCCAGAACAACTGTGCAGCAACACACCAGCGACCAGCAAGAGCAACTGCATAGTAACACCCCAGCAAGAACAACTGCATATAGCAACACCCTAGCAACTAGCAAGAATAATTGCATAGCAACACCCCAGCAACTGGCCAGAACAACTGTGCAGCAACACACCAGCGACCAGCAAGAGCAACTGCATAGTAACACCCCAGCAAGAACAACTGCATATAGCAACACCCTAGCAACTAGCAAGAATAATTGCATAGCAACACCCCAGCAACTGGCCAGAACAACTGTGCAGCAACACACCAGCGACCAGCAAGAGCAACTGCATAGTAACACCCCAGCAAGAACAACTGCATATAGCAACACCCTAGCAACTAGCAAGAATAATTGCATAGCAACACCCCAGCAACTGGCCAGAACAACTGTGCAGCAACACCCCAGCAACCAGCAAGAACAACTGCATAGCAACACCCCAGCAACCAGCAAGAATAATTGCATAACAACACCCCAGCAACTGGCCAGAACAACTGCATAGCAACACACCAGCAACTACCCAGAGCAACTGCATAGTAACACCCCAGCAAGAACAACTGCATATAGCAACACCCCAATAACTGGCCAGAGAAAATAGATAGCAACACCGCAGCAACTGGCCAGAACAACTGTATAGCAACACCGCAGCAACTGACAAGAACAACTGCATAGCAACACCCCAGCAACCAGCAAGAACAACTGCATAGCAACACCCCAGCAACCATCCAAGCCAGAACATCCCAACCGCAAATAACATCAAAATTCACTCAAACACACCTTAAGGCCCGTTCACACCATAACTAAACAATAACTATGTTTGTTTCCACACCAACAGACGTTAATATTGTGTTTATTATAGGCATTTGTCGCTTTAAATGCTCAAGCTCTGTAACGTTGAGTCAATTCTGATTGGCTGTCAATGTTTTCATTGCTCATCAGGTGAAAAGAAAATTCTGAAAGTGAATCAACAATATCATTCCTCTGTGTTGTTACTGTTAAAGTTGTGACATAATTAGAATTTAGAATCATTATTAAAATATTACAATTATCGTCCTAGATGTGAACTGGCTTCAGATCTAGTTCTACATTAACTCACACGTAATAGTGTGAATCGTGTAGTAGTTTCAGATTACTGCACCACTCAGATTTATGCTAACACTTAGCACTGTGTCTCCAGATGTTTGTGGCCATTCAGATGAAGGTGGTTCTTTCCATTTGAAAGTGAAATGCACCATGAACATCTGTAAACCGTTTCCATTATATATCCGTCTATGTCTCGAGGGCATTTCACAGATCAACAACAGCTGAAGCTGGTGTGAGGCGATCTGAGAGGAGATAGCGTAAGCGTTGTAACTGTCAGCTCGCCTGGATGGGAGAAATTAGACTTGAAAAAGCCCTATATCCACATTTGCACTGCCTGAAAACATGCCGTGCATGATGAAACAATAAGGTGAAGGAAATCCAATACTGTGCCCGACACGTTTGAAGATTTAGAGGCCTAGGTGTTTTTCTTTTGACGAATCGAGTTAGTCATTCAGTCTAAGATTTCATTCAGCATTCGTGCGTCCCATTAGTGTATTCAGACATCAGCACGAAACAGGCCTCTCTCACTGAAGCTCCTCGTAGAAGACATTTGTAAGTCACTTGAGGAACAAAGCACGCAGTTCACAAAAGCGAATGAAAGACACGGTTGTTATTGTCATCGTTCACGAATTAGACCCTGGTATTAAGCGGTTTAATAAAAGATAAGTTGTAATATATCTTCTCTCTGTGGCATCGGCCATTCACAGACAGACCTCCTCGGAAAAGCTGCAATAGATTCTCTATTTCCCTTTGATTAATGTGGCCTTCCTATGAGGTCAAATCGGAGCCATCATTTATAGAGAAGCATCTTGTCAGTGTCGGCAGCCGCAAGATAAATCAGGGTATTAAACATTAAGGATGTTTGGAATACTGAGGAGGAACCCACATTTAACTAGCTTATCTTTAAAAAACGAGCGTAACAAGGTCAAGGAACCAAGCAGTTATGCACAGCCAGGAAAATATTTGAACGATATCTTTATTTAAGGTTTGTTCTTTTCTGGTTGCCTATATTGTTTAAGATCAACATGAAATCTGATATTCTATAATAAAATACAGGATTTGATTGGATCATGAAAAATGGGCGTTACCTGAATGGAGCCATATGATTGGAGGCTAGCAGTTGAATGACATTTTATTGTTAAACGTATGGTTTTTATCAAATATAGCCACTTATGCGCTTAATTGTGTTGAAAGGGATGAGTTGTGTTTATGTGGCACATTTTATGAGCATTTTGATTCAGTCTTTAATCTATGAAGTATTAACATGCTACATCAGTAACAATGTTTTTGCAAGGCACCCTGAAAAGGTAAGGATCGTGCAATTAAACTGGTGTTTCAGTAAAAAGGGCCCGTTTTTCATTACATCTAAAGATTATTATAATGAAGGTTACGTAACAAACCTTGAAAATAAAAGAAATACCCTAGGATACAGAGAACTGCCAGACCTGTTACAATCTGCTTGGAACTGCAGAACTGTTTTAGATATATTTATTCAAAGGATGTCCATCATAAACTTTATGTTATAGCCTACATATTAGATATTCTGTATAAATGAAGAATAGTTATAGTGAAAGAAGAAATTGTGATTTGTGATGCTTTCTGCAATGTTTTTTGTTTAGGTTCGATGCAACCTTTGGGTCCATGTCATAAATTTATTTATTTATTTATTTATTTATTTATTTGTTTGTTTGTTTGTTTGTCTTTTGTTTGATACATTAAATATATTAAATAATTCAGTATTTCTTCAATTATTTTTATTTTTTTATTTTTTTATTTTTTCGCATTTTTTTTATTTAAAAATAATTATAAAAGTAAGGGACATGGTGATGGTAAAAAAAAAAACTGTGTATATATATATATATATATATATATAATACCAAATCAAAATCACTTGGAAGCTCATCTCCGCTACTGACTAAAAAATAAAAAGATAATTGTGACTTTTATCTAATGAGTTTACAGCTTGCAATTTTTACTGTTTTTCCTCAGAATTTCGTGGTATGGTAATTCTGACTTTTTTCTCAGAACTGCAAGATATAAAGTCGCAATTACATGCTACAAACTCAGAATTGTGAGATATAAACTCAAAATTCCTAGAAAAAAGTCAGAACTGTGAGTTTACACTTCGCTAATCTTACTTTATTTCTCAGAATAGTTTGTATCTCACAATTCTGACTTTATTTCAGTTGCAAGTTATGAAGACAGAATTGTGAGATATAAACCTGCAATTGTAATAAAATAGTATTTTTCCCTCAGAATTGAGCTTTATAACGTGTAATTTTGAGTTTATATAACCCTCAATGGCAAGTTTGTCACACAATTCTGAGAAAAAAAGTATAAACTTGTAATTTTGAGAAAAACTGAGGAAAAAATAATAATTGTGAGATAAAAAGTCGCAATTACCGTTTTTATTTTTTATATATTGGCGGAAATGGCTTCCATAGTATAATGTGCTTTGACCAACATGCAAAATGATAATGATTCATATGTGTACACTCCCATATTATTATGTTTTGCTGGATGGTTTTACGACATCACATTTTCCTTTTTCTTGAAAGTGGCATAAAGTTTTTCAAAAACTTACATGTAATCAAGGAGATATGGATAGTTTCAATGTTTTATCCAAATTAAACACCTATAATTGGAGAAAGTCTCACATGAGCGTCATTCAACAGAAACACAAAAAGCATGGTGTCTGTAGTTCTTCATGAAGGTCAGTCTTCAATGGCCCCTTCTGGAAAGGAGAGTAAATAATTTGTAGCTCCTCCTTTTGATGTTCTATCTGCAGTCAGGTCAGTTTTTTACCATGATAAGCTGATAGGAGCGCTGGGAAAGACCCAGCGGGTTGAAAAATGAATCATGGGGTGATTAAAGCTGGTCTTTTACTCCTATACTGCTAGTCTCCCCACACCTTTCACTCACGACGCATCTAGAGGCTTGTAGATCACCTAACAAAGCTCCTCAGGAGGACATCTCTTTACTGTAGATGAGCTAACCCAAGTACTCCTCTCGAGGTCTGACTCGGCCCGCCAGAGCCCCTCTAATGCCTCTCGTCCACAATGACCCTGCAGGAATGCTAACCCTCCCCTAGTGCTGCTTTATTAGCTTGAGCTCTCGCGTGTCAATGGGAGGACAACTCTATAACACGCACTGGTCCCGTGGACATTTCAGTCAGATCCTGCTGGTTCTGGCTGGGATCATAGGAAAATCACTTAAATGTTTATAGGCCCAGACCACATTTGTGAGAGAGGTGGAAGTCGCTTTCACAAGCACCAATATGGATGATATATCCATGTAGCGCAGCGGTAGCGGCTAGTCTGGAGCGCCGCTTTAAAATACTTAATGAAACATCTCACGGTTTAATTGCAGACTACAGAATAAATCAGTTTGACGAGTCTATTTAATATCAGTCATGATGGGGGGCGACTCCTGTGTCTGGTTTCCATCAACCTGCTGCTGGAATGTTGATGGCCAAATCTACACTAATGTAACTTTTTTTACACCACAGTCAAACAAATAAAAGGCCAGTGTGGGGAGGATACACAGGTGCATTGTGGGATATGAGATCTGCACATTTTTAGACAACAGTGTAGGACAGGCTTTAGTTTAGAAATTCCATATTAGAAGAGAAAAGTTCATCCAACCTATTGGCAGACTGTAAATGAGACTACTCGTCTATTTAATAACTTACAGAATAATGTAGAAATATCTCACTTAATCCGTCGTTTGGAGGCAGGGATATTGTTTCACGAGACATTCTTCTGTTCTGGGTGGCAGATGTTACATTAAAAGTAGTTCATCTGCAGTCAAAATAGTCTTTCAAAAAACTCATTCATATTTCTTCTGACAAAAAAAAACAAACGAAAATGACAAAAACTACATAAATTTGCTAAAACTAACTATCCAAACAAACTATGCTGCATGATAAGATCTATTTTACTTTTTTAACTTTTTTTAAGTACACTAGATAATTAAAAATACAGTAAAATAGTAATATTGTGAAATATTATTACAATATAAAATAATTGCTTTCTATTTGAATACATTTTTTATAATGTAGAAATATCTCACTTAATCCGTCGTTTGGAGGCAGGGATATTGTTTCACGAGATATTCTTCTGGTCTGGGTGGCAGAAAAACTACATAAATTTGCTAAAACTAACTATCCAAACAAACTATGCTGCATGATAAGATCTATTTTACTTTTTTAACTTTTTTTAAGTACACTAGATAATTAAAAATACAGTAAAATAGTAATATTGTGAAATATTATTACAATATAAAATAATTGCTTTCTATTTGAATACATTTTCAAATGTAATTCATTCGTGTGATTGTAAATCTGAATTTTCAGCATCATTACTCCAGTCTTCAGTGTCACATGATCCTTCAGAAATCATTCTAATATGCTGATTTGAACATTTATTATTATTATCAGTGTTGAAAACAGTTGTGCTGCTTCATATTTTTGTGGAAACCGTGATACATTTTATTTTTCAGATTTTTTTAATTAATAGAAAGTAATTACAATAATTAAACAAATAAACAGCATTTGTTTGAAATTATAGTTTTTGTAATATTATACTGTCACTTTTGATCAATTTAATATGCATGTTGATGAATAAAATTATTAATTTCTTTCAAAACCCCAAACTTTTGAATCATAGTGTGCAATGTTTTAATATGGTACTTATAAATAAATAAATAAATCTTAATAAACAAATATAAATATAAAACATACTAACCCCAAACTTTTGAATTGTAGTTTAATGTTTTAAAATTATATAAAATTTGTGTATTGTCCAAAAAAAAAAAGATTACATTTTAAAAATACTAACTA
>NW_015629204.1:348728-351532 GCF_001515625.1 Sinocyclocheilus rhinocerous
GACGAGACAAAAACATTAAAACCCATTACAAACGAGGCATTTGTTGCATCCAGTGGGGACATAATTACTGATTATAATGACTTATACTGTGTTTTTACGCGTTGCGTTGCATATCGCGCCGCGTAAACATAAAACCATGTCTGCATTTGTGATCAGAGAAATGACATACAACAAGCACTACTCGCGTTTGAATCGTCAGTGGCAAATTCTTTAAAAATAAAAAATTTACTTAAAGACTGTGAGTCAGAAGCGCCAGACTGTCCTTGCAAAGTTGGAACTGCCCCACTTTATAGAACAGCCTTTGAGCACAGACCCATTGTATGCTACTGTGCAGGTTCCGGAAACTGTCCTCCATAAAAAACATCACACACTACGGGCTAGAGTGAGCGGAGGCCGGCGGCCTTGAGAACGGCGTGGCCGGCGGATTCGACGAAGGAGCGTCCGGCGGGCTTGCGGAAACCACTTTGGATTTGAGACTTTAGTCTTTGCAACTTTACAGATCTTCTTTATGCACCAAGAGCTTGTAACACTCCAAAGAGAAAGGAAAACTTGAAATCGCATCATATGACCCCTTTAAATTAATCTGATTATAATGCTTTTATTATGCTTTCCTCCAGAATATTCTGCAGGTCGTAATAACGCAACTTTAATTGCGTCGGCACAATCTACAATGAGCGTAATTTACATAATATTAAATATTCACATAACAAAACAACCATTCCAGCTCAGTTTGCTCCTGGATAAACTGGATTTTGGTAGTTACTGAATAAGATGCAGGTTTTTGCACTGAAACTTCACATACTAAAGTGGTTTATTGAATTTGACCCTCAGTCTCCTTAAGAAATAGCAAACCAACAATGACCTTATAATGGCCTTTCCACAGTGAAAACCACTCCAGTT
Source organism: Sinocyclocheilus rhinocerous (assembly GCF_001515625.1). NCBI lineage: Eukaryota > Metazoa > Chordata > Actinopteri > Cypriniformes > Cyprinidae > Sinocyclocheilus > Sinocyclocheilus rhinocerous. The sequence goes on from NW_015629204.1 coordinate 349,629, forward strand.
CCCATTACTTTGTTGTTGTGTTCAATAACCCTCCCTATCAGAGTCTCTCCCTCCCTCAAGATCTCCTTCAGCATTTATCACACACGTCAGAGAGTTTAACTTGGTGCCTAGACCTAAATCCAGCCTGTGCAGTCTTAAATGGTCCACCTAATAGTTTCCTACAGTTGAGTGATTATATGACCTCTCGCCTCCTTCCTCAGCCATTAATCTGGAGAATGACACTGCGAAGCAGAGATGAGCTCTGAGCCTCGGCCCGCCTGCCTTTAGAGCTGTTTCCAGTGTGATTACAAGCAGAGATGGATCTCGATGGCTTGAACACAGGCGTAGATTTGGACGCACCATGGGGACAGGTCCCTGCCAAAGTTAGAAGACTGTCGAATAAATCCTACTGATATTTCTAGTGACTGCAGTTCTGGCTGAAAACCTGTTAAAAGAAGGTTCACCCAATAATGAAAGTACTGTCGTCATTTACTCACCCTTGTGTCGTTCCAAAAACCATAAGACTTTGTTTTTTAATATTTTTAATGAAACCTGAGAGGTTTCTGTCTCTCCACTGAAAGTTCAGTTATGCAAAACGTAGAAGATCCAAAAAGGCTATGAAGGTGTTATTAAACAAATCTACATGAATCATGTGATGTAATCCAAGGCTTGTGAAGAGATATGAACGTATTATATATTGAACATATTTCATTTAGGCTTGGATTAAAGGGCTTGGATTCATTTAGGCTTGGATTAAATTATTATCAGTGATTTATATTTATTAAGAAAACACATAGCTCATTTATGAAAATCAGTATTAAGGATTAATTAAATTTTAATAATTAAAAAGTAAATTAAATAAAGTATTAAAACTAAAAGTAGTACCACAAATACTTCAAGTACTGTGGTTTAAATAATTTATATTTTAAATAATTTCACTTTTGATTTATCTAAATTAAGTTTCTTTAGAAAAAAACTGATAAAAGAATAATAATAATAATAATAATAATAATTTTTGGAGTGCTCATTTGCTATTTATTTGTTTGCGTCTTTGTTTGTTTCTTTAAGATGTTCTCCTATGTCATATAATATAGATTTATTAATACAGCATATTTAATTTATATGCACATTTAAATTGTTTACAAGTAGAATTCAGACATTATGTGAAATCAAATGTGTGAACATTTTAAAATAAATGTCAGATCAAACAAACTAAGAAGATAAATAGAAGGTGACAGGCCTGAAAGGACATTATATGCATGAGCGACGAATAATGCTTAGAGATGGATGATTCCAATAAAGTTTCCATAAAATGCCAAATTACAAACGAAGTGTGGTAGGTGCCTTATAAAAGTGCTCTGACTGGGCACCAGATGAACTGCTGAAGGGTGAAATTGGAGAGCGGAAAATAATAATAATAATAATGTTTCTGGATCAACATCAATTGTTGGAATAAGATATGAAAAACTGTCAAACAAACCTAGTCCAAAGCCTTTAAGGGCAACATGAAATGCTACTCACAACCTATTTTACTTTTGAAAACTGACATATTTACCAGTCAACAAGAAAAAATGTGGGCCAGGACATGATTTTATCAGTCAGGAATTGACTGAATCGTGAAAAGTGGCTGTTATATACCAGGTAAATAGAATAGAATAGAATAGAATAGAATAGAACAGAATAGAATAGAATAAAATAAAAACAATGAAATAAAAACAATAAAATAAAATAAAAATAAAAATAAAAAATAAATTAAATTAAATTAAATTAAATTAATGCATTACATTTTGATAAAAGTGATAAAATTTTATAAAATTTGATTTTTTTTTTTCCTGCACCAAACTGAGCTTCAGTGAATCTGCATTTCTCTGATGTCTTTCTAAAAAAAAAACAGTAAAAAAAAACAAAAAAAACAGTAGGTTTGC
>NW_015629204.1:351800-369883 GCF_001515625.1 Sinocyclocheilus rhinocerous
AAAAAAACAGTAGGTTTGCAACTAGGCTAGTCTGAGGAAAGGGAATACGGTTTGATGGAAACGACAACACACCTTTTCTCCATCTCTGTGTTTACTATGTTAGTGGCGGTCGCAGGTATTCACAGACAGGTGGCTGGAGGGAACTCAAACATGTTTGACTGTTTTCATCCCTGTTGAGCAAGAGGATGCATTGAGGTGTTGTTCTAGAAACATGTCCTACTTGGCGAAATCACGCAGCAGATTGCAGAATGATTTTCATAGTCAGGCTTCAGAGTTCCCGTTCCAACAATTGGTCTTTCACAGTTGAACAACCAGCGAGCCAAACTCTCTAATGCTCAGACTCTAGTTACATATTTACACCATTAGGAATCAGAGATAGCGTGACTCATTTTAGCCAGTTTAACACCATCTCTACATCTCGTGTCTCACCTTGTAATATTTCCCAACTCATTTACTCTGCTAATGTGTCACATTGACTATGAATCACTAGATGTCTCGCTCTCAGCAGAGTGAATCTAACTGCTTTAACCTTGAAAGTGACCCTATCAAAAGATCAGTTAATCTACTGCTATAATCTTCCTAATAACGCCCTTTTCTTCCCAGTGCATCGCCCTAAATCACCCATAGTCGAGGTGACATTGATGCTGGATATATATATTGGATTGATCCATTTAAGAGCTATAAAAGAGATTTTGGGCAATGGCCAGTGCGAGGAGATTTTGCGAAGTCAATTTGAACAATTTACAGAGGCCACGACTTTCCCACTTTGGCGAATCAAAGCAGGGGTGACATCATACTGTGATAATTTATGAGCGCTTATGAACATTGAGCCGCAGGGTGATGATAGATGAGCAGTTTCACATATCAAGTGAATTCTGGGAACTTCACTTTATGGTGTTAATAACACATAACTGTTGCCACTGTACTTGTTGGCAACAGAAGTGGAACTGGATATGATATTTATATATAATAGGGCATTTATTTAGACTTTTTTTTCCCTGACATGTACATTCTCGTAACCATAATGCAGCCGGACATTTTTTGACTTTCCTTTTGTGATTTTGTAAAACAGTATGTATGCATGTATGTATGTTTAAAAAAGTACATTTAATTGAATAAAGTATTACAAATTAGAAGTTATTATATAATAATCCAAAAAATTACTAGTGATATTTTTATATTGATTTTTATAACTAATTATTTTCTTCTTATTTTATTTTATTTTATTTTATTTTTATTTTATTTTATTTTTTGGTGCAAAATATGACCCAGAAATGTTCTTCCAAGTTTTGGGAGATTTTTCCTCCTTTGTAAATTGCATTAAATTAACAAATAGTTTTATAGTATTTCATTTCTGTATTATGTTGCCTTGGAAAACCATTTTAATGTAATATGTTATGTGCTCTTATTTCTGTAGTGCTAAACATGATCAACTCAGATCAACTTTTGATCTCCAGCCTTGACGCTTCAAACTCTTCCAGCTTCAGTAGAGTCTATTTCGCTTTTGTTTACATCACAAACCTTCTGTTGACTTCAAGGCCAGAATGCATCATTTATATTGTGAGCAATAAAAGCATTAGTACAGCAGTTGAATGTTGGGTTGTTTTATGCACAGATTTCTGAGAACTAAATGACCTTGGGACCAAGCCAAATACTGATTTTTTGATGTATGTTTTACTCAAATTGGGTTGACGTTTCAGCAATGTGCTGTAGTTTGAGTGTCGAGTGTATTTAGACAGATTGACCAGCATATGTAATAGACAGGGCACGTTAAGCCCTGTCGTTTGCATGTAATGACTGTCTGATGTCTGGGATCTGCAGGTATGTTCTGTGTTAATGCTCTGATAAGCCAGTGCAGCTGTCATTTTCAGTGTCTGTTAGTAGTAAGTGCTTTGTTCTCTATTTGTTTCTTCTTGTGTGTGATTAATCAGGCTGTTAACTGGTTACCTTTAGAGTCATCAATCCACATTCATTCAGTCACTCCAGGTGATTTGTACTTAATAATGTTGAGGCTCAGGTTTTGAGTAACAATGAATAATCACATAAAATGTGGCTTCCTTGTTCATAAATTAAATTTTGAGGTACAAATTTCGTAGTATGTTAGAACGGATCTCAGAAAGGATTTACACAGCAAGATTCATACAGATAGACAAGCTTTTAAAGGAATAGTTCACCCAAAAATTTTAAAAATTGCTGAAAATCTATTCATCCTCAGGCCATGCATCCAAGATGTAGATGGGTTTGTTTCTTCATCAGATTTGGAGAAGTGTAGCATTACATCACTTGCTCACTAATGGATCCTCTGCAGTGAATGGGTGCCGTCAGAATGAGAGTCCAAACAGCTGATAAAAACATCACAATAATCCACACCACTCCAGTCCCTCAATTAACATCTTGTGAAATCAGAAGCTGAGTGTTTGTAAGAAACACATCCATCAAGACGTTTTTAAACCTCAAACCATCACTTTTGGTCCAGATATGAGTCCATAATCTATAATAAAGTTTCCTCCAGTGAAAAATCACTTGTTGTCTCTCACATATTTTAGCAATGTTTTTAAGAAGACAAATGTCTTCATAATAAATTTGTTTCTTATAAACATGCAGCTTTTTTCTTCAAAGAATGTTAATTGCTGGACTGGAGTGGTGTGGATTGCTTGTGGATTATTGTGCTGTTTTTATCAGCTGTTTGGACTCTCATTCTGACGGCACCCATTCACTGCAGAGGATCCACTGGTGAAACAGTCATGCTGAAATGTAGTGTTAAATTTTAAGACTTGTAAACCTTATAACTCATACATAACATATGCAAAATCATGCAATGTGCAAGTGCAATAATTGGTTAGTATATGCCTTAACTCATCATTAGTTCATAAGTAAACTTTAATTTAGGTATTAGTACATGATTATTCATGTACTGTTATTGTAAAGCATTACTGTTAAGGTTAATTAAGTACAGACTTAATCATCGAAGAATTTTTTTTAAGCTAAGCAGCATATGACCACCAGAATTCCTTTGCTTAAAAATCTCTGTATCAATCCTTGAAGGCAATCAATATCTCCAAAATAAGTTTGACATGAAACTGCACAATGTTATATGTTCAAGTACAAACATTGGATGTATAAACATGCCTGAAGCTGCCATTTAAGACAGCGAAATGTTACCGCTCCTTGATATAAAATAGCGCAGCTTGTTTTACAGCCTGATGGCTGCCATTGATCAAATAAATATCCCAACTCTCGGAATGGTAGAGCAGCCCTCAAGGAATTTCATCCAGAAATGGTGTGTTTGGATCGACAGTCCATTACAATATTTTACTTTCATTGCCTCAGGTGTCATCTCAGACACTGCCGCATGAATGCAAAAGACAGAAATTACATCGACAGTGTACGCAAATAAAAAAAAGTGACAGATTAGATTAGAATTTTAAATTCCCAGCATTTAAATGGAAATCTTTCAAAGATGTTTAAATGTAAAATGTTTTTATAAAGCACACTGATTACATTTGACCCATTTTCTGACAAGCAGAGAGATTAAATATTGCCTTTAAAACCATATTAAGACCTCTGTGAGATGCAGAAAATATGAGTTTGTTCGGGCAAAACTTGACGTCAGTGTGCTAGAACATTATAGGCTGTTGCCAGGGAGTTGCTTATTTACTGGCCCAAGACAAAAAAAAAACACCCAAAAGTGTTTCTGGTCCCTCCTTAAAATGTAAGTCTATGGGATTTTTCTACCAATTTTATCTCCCGGAAAATGTAAATGGTGCAGAAGAGTTGCATGCTGAAGTTTCATACTTATGGTTAAGGTTTTGAACCGTGTATGTTATGACAGATGTGTCTCTTATGATTCCATCAGTGTCTTCCAGTTTTAAGTTCTCATGATTTTGGTGTTGTACATCCTGGGACAATTTCAGCCCACACACTCCCATTTCATTCTGTTCTTTCATCTTCTTCCCTCACTTGAGAACGCTCATTTCCAAGTTAGTCGAAATGTTGCATAGCCTCTGGATAAATTAAGAAAAATTAAGATCTCTAGGATTTAAGAATAAATTTCACATTATAGAGAATGGCTTCTGAAATGGGGGGGGGGGGAATCATTTATTTTCAATACGTTCAATACTACTTTAATAATTTTTTAGCAATAATATATAAATATTTTAAGACAGACCTACCATGAGCTCTGAGATTGTTCGGTGATGATATATGCTTCTGTAGAATCAATAAGTCACAGTAATTTCAGGTGCATTTGTAAAAAACAAGGTTTAATTATTGAATTCCTATAGTGCTCTAACAATTGATGTAGGGGAATTATGTTTGATTTATTAAATTAACTTTATATATAAGGTATTTTATACAATAAAAAATGAAAGTGAATACAGTACAGTGGATTACTGTATTGTTATTGTTAACTAAAACGATTAAAACATCATTTTTATTAATTGAAATAAAGCTGAAATAAAATATAAATATTATATGAGAAACCCTACGAAACATTTAAATAATAAAAATACAAATTTAATCTAACTAAAATAGAGTAAGTTTAAGTACTAAAATTACTGAAAATAAAACTGCAATAAAAATCAAAATAAATGAAAGCAAAACGGAGTATAATAATAATAATAACAATAACAAAAATGACTAATGCACATAATAAAATTACTAAAACTAAAATAAAAACTAAATGAGAGCTAAACAGAGTTATTAAATAATAATAATAATAATAATAATAATAATAATAGTAACAAATGCACACAAAATGACAAACTAAAAATAAATGAGAGCTAAACTGAGTTATTAAAAAAATAATAAGTATAAATAATATTTAAAAATAAGAAATATAAATAAGAAATGCACATAACAAAATTACTAAAACTAAAATGGAAATGAAACCTGAAAATACACTAATCTGATATATAAAATAATTCAAATGTTAATAAATACTATAATACATACAGTGGGTACGGAAAGTATTCAGACCCCCTTAAATTTTTCACTCTTTGTTATATTGCAGCCATTTGCTAAAATCATGTTTAAAGAGGTTGATTTTTTTTTTTTCTCCGATTTTGAACTTTTAGACGTTTCACTTTAAGTCAAAGTTTATAATCTTGTAATCACCTTAGAGCTGGTTTGTTTGGTTCACAGCTTAAAATAATTTATTGAAGAATTTTTAATCAGTATACAGAAATAAATAAATAAAAACTTTTCAGTATTTCAATACAATGCATTATCATTTATGGAAAAGAAGTCTGTTCTTTTTAGCACAGAACATACAGGAAGGTCATCAGTCTGGAACTGATGGTGGTTTAGAAAGGTCTGGTGTTTACAGTCTTACCACAACACACCACACACATTTCATGCTCGTACCTTCTGCTCAGCTTTTAATTACCAGTATGGCACCCTCCACGCGCGCTGGCTCAGACCTCCGACCATCTGCGGCAACAGCCAAGGGACCAAACCAATGAGCCTCATTTAACACTTCCTCCAGCCGACACTAGAGTTAGCGCTCACACCGCGCGTGTGAGTTTCGTGTCAATGGACTGCTTGCAGTTTACATAATCTAATCTGAAATTCAAAGATTAAATTAATCCGATTATTCAAATCTGATGTTCATCACACTATCTATTGGGAATCAAAGCAGTGAGTGTTTAAATCCGCTCAAACCTGAGAAAAGAAAAGAGCACAGCTTCACTAAAGGCCATGTGCATATGCAACACTGTCTCAGTGCAAAAACATGCTTCTCTTTTCACAATACCATGTTTTGACCTCAAAACACTTTTACCATAGTGCTTGATTGTAAACTAATACATTCCGACATTTGAATCACATAACCAGCAGCACATACAGTATGTGGCTTTTCTGATGTAGTAAACTTGCTCAGTAGCGCACCTGGTACAGCATTGGACTTGCCCGGGCCTGGAGCCCTGTGAATCATGAGTCACGATTAAACAGCTCAAAGATTTGTAGAAGCAAACTAAAATGACATGGTTGCTTCAGCAGTTGTGTTGTTATATCACGCTTGCTTTTGTTTACACTATCAGTTATGTTTTGTGTAGGGTTTAATTAAGTTAGTACTTTTTTTTTTTTTAACTCGACACAGCATTAACCTTTCAGCACCACTCACCAGATATTTAATTTGTGAACTACTGTGATACTTAAAAGCAACATAATAAAACATACACGTGGATAAAATACATGTATTAGTGCCACTCAATGGACATCTCACTTTCAGTGGCGTAGCGTCTGTGTATGCAGGGTATGCAGGTGCATATGGGCCCGGGCAGTTCGGGGGCCCGCCGAGCTGGGGGGAACTTTTAATTGAAACGAGGAAACGAATAGAGCCCTGCATGGGCCCGGCCCTTGTCCAACAGCCTATGAGAATTCTTGGCCCGAGTCCGACTGGATACCGTGACTTGTTTCTCTCTCTCTCTTCCCCATTACACAGCTATTAAAATAGTTTAATGGCAAAGTGGTCATATTTCTTTCTGTTTCTTTATTAAGTTAATTTAGAAATATGTTTGGAACATGTTATGTTTGTTGAATTCAAGTTTTTGTTTTTTAAAGGAACGACCGAGCGGCAGCGGCAGACAGTGAGTTGAGCATTACGTTTGATCAATTTAGCCTTCTTAAACAAACACGACTTGCCTAAAATAAAGAGACATAAAACACTTCATGCATTTCACAGTATTAATTTAAACATTTAACCTAGATAAATGAGCGCTGTTAGGCGCAAATCCAATCGTTTGTGCAGAGAGTGGAAGCTAAAGCGCGCTTTGCAGGACATGGAGGCGCCAGCGCGATCACTTGCATTTTTTTTTATAACAGTGGAAACTTAAAAATACGCCATCATTTTTGCTCATAAAGGTAAGAGTATACATCATTCGGAACTGCAAAGGGTCTACTTGTATTTGTGTGCACTCACAATATCAACAAAACCTTGTGCTTTTGTAAAATAAGGAAAACAAACAGGATGCGCTTTCTGTCGTCTTGGTCTTGAGCAGGAGCGCTTCACCGACATGATAAATATATCTATAGAATGCTTAAAATTACTATTTTTAAACGAAATAACTCAAATCGAAAATAAAAACTCTTTCATTATGTAATCCGTAAAGATGCATTTCTCTCTAGAGGCACGTCCAGTTAGGAGATGGCGAGTCAGGTTCGTCAAATTCATTTTTGCAACATTGACTCAGAAAACATTAGTTTATTAACAAATAATTCAAATATCCCCTCACGATTTTTTACTTTTTTTTGTTTGTTTTTTATTTATTTATTTGTTTGTTTGTTTTTTGGGCCGCTGTGCCAAAATTGTGTTTGCATTCAGTAGCCTATTTGGCAGCATTGTGAAAACTTGAAACATCATTTCCAAGCATTAGCCTATCCCGTAAATAAAACAGCTTGTGAATAGTCACGATTCACGTAACGTTATTTACTTCCGAAAAATCAACGATAGGGCCTAAGTTAAGTTAACCGAGTTGGAGCCCATAACGTTTGGGGGGGCCCGTACAATTTGTTTGCATATGGGCCCGGGGCTGGCTCGCTACGCCACTACTCACTTTGAAAGTGTCAAGAGAGGTGCAAGAAGCAGCAATATCATTTTGCAGAAAGGTTTTTCCAATAAGCCTGGGTTGTTCTTTTTAGAGCTGACAAACATTCACTTACTTTGATATATGTAAAAGTTCTGTATTTGTTTTATTTGACTATTTATATAATTTGATTAAATAGTTTCATTACAATATAGTTAAAAAATCATTTACACACCCTCATGTTGTTCCAAACCTGTATGAATTTCTGTATTCTATGAATACAGAATAAGATATTTTGAAGAATGTTGAGGCATAAAGACAACTGGACTTTCATTGCTTGGACAAACAACACTGAGACATTTTTAATTGACTGAGACTGAGAGATATAGACAAATTACCAATCCAGAACTATGCAGATTTACAAGAAATTAAATAAAATTACTTTTAAAGAAATGGAGCTATTCACATTTGCTTTTTGTGGAGGATTTCAAATTATTATCACAGTTCAAGAAATTTCACTTACAAGCTAAACACTTTGATGTTTGACATCATTAATTAAACGTTACACTACTTTTTGCAACTTTAAAATTTAGAATTAATGGTGGTTTGGGACAAATTTTGAGGTTAATTGCTACAAAAAAAAATCATTATATTAATAGGCCTAATTCTCTTTTTGCCCGGAAGATCAAATGGAACTGTAGTTCAGTTGTGAAAGTGTCACAGGAATGGTAAAGCTAAATTCAACTGTGTTAAAAATGAAAATGAATTTTAGACACTTACATACTGTATATATGCACAAATAACATGAAAATATGAAAATTATTTATTTATTTCTGAGGAAAAAATTGAAAATAATACACGGTAACTCCTCCAATTCTGTTTAAAAGCATCTTGGGATGGACCTTGTGGAGTTGATTGGAAGAATATGTGGAGAAAATGCATGTGGAGATGTTATGCCGTTTGAAACACCCTCTCCACACCCTTTCTGCAAAGTTTTGAAGGCTGCATGAGGTCTTAGCATCTTAGTGACTAACATAATCCCACATTAAACCCAAACCACACAATTTCCTTTTTCTAGAGTAGTATTTCCCAAACGATCTCATAGGGGCTCACACTAACCCCTCCCTGCCTTCAACCAGGCCCACATATACAGTGGGTACGGAAAGTATTCAGACCCCCTTAAATTTTTCACTCTTTGTTATATTGCAGCCATTTGCTAAAATCATTTAAGTAAATTTTTTTTCCTCATTAATGTACACACAGCTACGGAGCCCCTAAAGGGACATGGTGGTGGAAAAAAATCAGATTGAGTGAAAAAATTTGGGGTGGGAGGAAAAAATATTTGTCAGATTTTTTGCGTTCTCTCGCAAAACTTTTGCGTTCCCTCTCGAAACTTTGCGTTCCCTCGCAAAACGTCTGAATACTTTCCATACCCACTGTACACACACACACCCCACACTGTTGTCAGAGCAGTTCCACTGGGCTGAATTTGATCGAAAACATCCTGACACTCAATTAATTTCATGTGGTCTTACTTCACAGACAGGCCCCCTAATTATACGTCAGTTCCACAATTACACCCTTTGCAATGGTGAGTGGGCGATGGACAGAATTGCTAGTTGTTACACATGTCAGTGAGGGCGAACCTAATCCCTTTCCCCTGGGAAAATGTTTGCCCTTGGTTGCATGTGTTTTGCAGGGATGCGTTAAGCTTACTTCAATCACACAGACAGATGTGAACAAACAAGTAACCCTCAACGCCCAACTCTGAACCAGCTCCCTTACTGTGGGCTGAAGCATTTGCACAGGGAAGCCAAGTTCTCATCAACGCACCGCACGATAACCACACCAGACCTAATGTTTTGATGGGAGTTGCACTTTGCGGAAATGGTGTTTTGCTTGCATTTATATAATTTCAATCCTGTTTCTTTTGCATAAATTGCAAATTCGAGCAAAATTACAATAACCTTGATTTCATGCTCCAGCTGAAATGAATGCGATGTTAATGGGAGGAAAGAGGATGTTCCAAACCTGATTATAGGCAATCATTAAAGCACACGTACTGATGGAAGCCAACAAAACGGTAGAAATATGAAATGGATGGACTCCTACACACTGACTCAGAGCAGAGGATTTGCTCTATTTGTATCTTGGTCTAAACGTTTAACTTGGACTTTATTTTTTTGCAACCAATAAGTATGTATATTCTTAAAGTAGGAATTATTTCAAGCCCATCACTGATTTGAAACTCATGTGCTATAATTTAAACAAATAACAAGTAAATAATACATACGGGGATATAAAATAATGTGAACGCCAAATCATGGAAGCCTTAAACAGCCCAACTGTTTAAGGTTTTAAGAACAACAAACTTTATTATTATGACTGCGTATACAAAGCATGGCAAGACTTCATCAGCAGAGGCAAAAACTGAAAGTGAATGATTGGACAGTCATTCACTAAAGAATAATACCTCAGCAAAGTGAGGCAAACTTCAATATCCACTTTAAAGACCCTGTTTCCTCAATAACTGATCACAGAGAACTTAACGCCAACATTCCTGAAAAAGCTGCAACTGCTAAAACTTTAATTGCAGACACCAGTGCTAAAATGTAAAAAGGATGGTCTGATGGTTACAAAACCTGTACATTTGGACCCAGACAGTTAAAAGAACCTGAAACAATTTCTGAAACATCCTTGTTCTGATAGACCACATTCAACTGGAGACTATTCTGAAGTTGTATTAACCTATTCCAAGAAGTTTGGAAGCTGTAATAAAGTCAAATGGTGTTAAAACACCTTCATAAAGAAATATTGCCTAGGTGTTCACATTATTTTGTTCAACTCCAGTTGATAAGAAGTTCTAGAAAAAAAAACATAAAATGTCTTGTAAAAAGAATTTTTTTTAAAATAATTATGGGTAGAAGGCCAGTGCAAAAATGACTAATAAGAGCTAAAATATCTATATACTCCACACCACATTATTCATAGTCAATATTTTTATATTTTGTTCCAAGGAAAAGTTCTGTAAAAACAGAAATAAATTGAACTATTGATCTTGAAGAGGGCAAAATATGTGTACACATAATGAAAAGCTGGTGAAGATAGGAACGGAAAATTCAGTTTGAAACGCAATTTTTTTTATGGTGTCAGTCTTTCAAATTCAATGTATCAAAACATTATTTTTAAAAGGTGAAATGTCATAGCAGGATTGAACAAAATGTGAAGAAAAAAATTCTGCATTTTCTCTGAATGTAAAAAAACACTTACAAAAAATAATACTTTTACTGAATGCACTGAAGATGCACTGAATTGATCAAACGTGACAGTAATTGTACATTTACATAGTTACAAAAATGCATATTTCAAATAAATGCTGTTTATCATGGTTTCTACAAAAATATGAAGCAGCACGACTGGTTTCCACATCGCTAATAATCAGAAATGTTTCTTGAGCAGCAAATCAGCATATTAGAATGATTTCTGAAGGATCATGTGACTGTCAGACTCTGTTCCTGTCTTGTGTTTTGTTCTCCAACCCCATGTGCTCCATTACCCAGTTTTCCCTCATGTTTGATTATGTTTATTGATTTCAGGTGTTCCTCACTGTGTCCCTCCTCTAGTCCTGTGTATTTAAAGCATTTCCTGTTTTGAGTTCTCTGTGCTGACTTGAACGTCGATCCCGTTTCCTACGTGTGTTTCCATTGATGTCATTAAAGACTGTTGGTTATGATTCTCCTGCATTCTCCTCGTTCCTCGCTCCTCACCGTAGGCACATCGTGACAGTGACACTGGAGACTGGAGTAATGATGCTGAAAATTCAGCTTTGATCACAGCAATAAATTACATTTTAACAGACATTCACATAGGAAGCAGTTATTTGAAACGGCAATAATATTTCACAATATTACCGTTTTTACTGTATTTTTGATCAAATGAATGCAGCCAAAAATCTGACTGACCAAACTTCTGACGTAACTTTTGAGTCAATGGTTTTGCATCATGTTTAAACAAAGCAAATTCATAATATGACTCAAAAGTTACTAAGATGCAGTCGTTGTGACAGCTCCCATGTGTTGCACAAGGCCTGCTCTCCCTATTTGTGGATGTCTCTGTTCCTCTGGCTTGGGGGTTCGCTGGAGTTGGCAAAGGACTGCACTTGTCTGAATTAAGCCTCTAAGGAAGTAACTTAGCTTTGAGTTGCCACATACTTCCTATAGCATCTCCTTCAGTCCGTCGCGTTTCTTTGTTCCTCAGACTCCCTTTATGTTCCTGTCATTTGGGAAGGACACTATCACCGCTGTCCTACTCTTGTTTATGTCTAGCTGAATGACCACTACTTACTCCTCTGTCTGGATCAGGAAGTCCCTCAGGATATTACACATGCTGTCGTCCCACTACTTTCTATGAATCCTCTCACTTGCACTCACTCACTCAAAAATGTATTTACCATAATGTTGTTTCAGACCAGTATTATGTGTTTGTTTGTTTGTTTTATTTATTTATTTATTTGCAAAATATGAAAGAAGATATTGTGATTTTTTTCTTTTCTCCTGTACAATGAATGTGAATGGGGTCCAAAACTACATTGAACTTGATTTTACTTTCAATGTACAGACAAAAAGATTATGACCACATTTTTCAAAACATATATAATTATATCAATATATAATGTGGGATATATTGTTTTATGTCCCACAACAGGGAGAAAAAAGTTATATCGGTTTGGAACATGAGGGTGAGTAAATGATGACATTATTAATTTTTGCATTTGACTATATTACAACACACCACCACAATATTCACAAAATTTGATGTAGGATTCAGTTTGGAACTACTTTCACTTAGAAATTGCTAGCAAATTTCACAAATAATTACAGAAACAGAAAGTTCACACTGAAATAAACACTTTTGAAGTAGAAAAAAATTTTGAAGTAGAAAGGCTGAAATAGTAATTTCTAGTAAAACATACTTCAACCATCTTTGTACAACTTTGTACAATTTGTGTACTTTGTCAAAGTGAACAAAAACAAAAAAGATTTGTATTTATTTATTAGCAGAGATTTATTTCATATTGATTTATTATGAAGTGTAACCACTGACTTTAAGTAAGAGAACCATGTGGTCAAAAAGCATTTATGTGTCACTCCCTCAATTATGATGTCAGAAAGATCAAACTATTATTTTTAAAGGGGGAAAAGGTCCAACCCAGTCCTGAGGGTTATACAGGCTTCATGCCAGCATAATGTATCACACGCAGCATTTGCACAGTCAACACAAGGTCAACAAAAGAAAAATCTGCGTTTAATTAATATAGGCAAACGGGTTCAATCTTAACGAGCTATTTATCCAACAATGAGGGGAAAAGTGCAGCGCTCTGCGATAATCCATAGTTACGTTACAAATCCGGCTTGTGAAGGACACCAACCCATACTGCCATCTCAACGTTTCCACCATCAACAGACGGTTGATCCATACAAAATCAATGTGCGTGTTGTTTGGTGAATAGAGCTATTTTTGTTTGGAACATAATTGTACTGACAAAACAGAAAAACAGAACGATTAGCTTCGTGGACGTGCAATGCGAGCATAACCATAGTTGTACTTGCACAAAACATATTTTAATGCCACAAACAAGAGCATAATGGGTTGGTGGAGTCTTCATTTTACATAAAAGGCCCTTCGCATGACGCAGTGAGGCTAATAAAGGACGAGGAGAAACCTTTTGCGCTATTTGTCTTCTGGAAGACATAATGAATTTGCTATATGAAGTCTCTGGGCTTGTAAAACGTAGAGTCAATAAAGCAGCACACAACACTCGTGACAGGTGAATTTAATGGTAAAAGCTTTTGGAACGTTCCCACTCCGCTTAAGCCGGTGATATCACCTTACTTGAGATAAACAGGATAGAGTGCTGGAATAAGACAAAGAAC
This sequence comes from Sinocyclocheilus rhinocerous, assembly GCF_001515625.1. Lineage (NCBI taxonomy): Eukaryota > Metazoa > Chordata > Actinopteri > Cypriniformes > Cyprinidae > Sinocyclocheilus > Sinocyclocheilus rhinocerous. The sequence continues at coordinate 365,257 of NW_015629204.1, forward strand.
AGACAACAGATGGGGAAACTGCATAGTGTGCAAGTAAAAAAAAAAAAAAGGAGAAAAAAACAAGCTCTAATCTTGGAAGGGCGCTGAGCCAGAGCTGTTTTTCATAGGCCTTCAGCAGAACATGTCCCAACCCTCATCAAATCACTGTCCTCAAATTTGTTGGGAAAAGACACACACAGATTTTTGACTATCAGCATTAGGAATGTGAAAACCAATCCACTAGGGGATCTGTGGAAGATTTGTGAGGAAAACCACCCTCAAAACGTCTTATTGTATTATATGAGTTGTGAATAGGGTTTAATAAATTCTAGATAGGCTAAAATAAAATAATTAAATACAATACCTTTCAAAGGTTATAATATTATGAAATGTTATTGTAATTTAAAATATCTGTTTTCTATCTGGAATTATTTTTATTTTCAGGATGTTTTGATTAATAGAAAGTTTATTTTATTTAAAGCATTTATTATAAATAGAAAACTTCTGTAACAATGTGAAAGTCTTTAAGCATGCTTGCTGAAAGTATTAAATAAATAAATAAAGTACTACTGACAAACACATTTTTTATTATATTATATTATATTAATTATATAATATTTTTATGTTCATAGATTATTCTGGTGATGTATTCACTTCGATTCAAGGCACTCCATTACTTTACCCAAGCCTGAACTTTATAATGTTAAAATTAAATCAAATTCTGCTATTATTTAATCATTACTTAATCATTTCTCCTTTTTTGTTTATAAACAAGATTATCAATAAAGAATAAGCACCATAAAATGATTATAAACACAATCATTTTATTCATTTGTTCTTTTGCAAGACCTCAGAAATCTATGATATCCCTTGTGTGAGAAAAAGTACATTAACTCTAATCCAGTATTACACTAAATTTTACTTCCTACATTTCTGTTCATTTATTTAACTTTAATGGCGAAGTATAGGTCCCTTTCAATGCCATTAAAGTTAAATAAATGAACATAAATATAGGAGCCTTGTAAAAATGCTAATTTTAGATGAAATTTTTTAGATGGCACTTAGAGGCTTTTGCATCTGAACTCATCATATATATATATATATTTTTTTATTTTTTTTATTTTTTTTTTTTCTCAAAAGCTGTGCAATATTATTTTTCTGACACTGTCAGTACTTCATTGGAGGTAAAGGTTAATTGAAAACACAACTGACAACCGAGTGAATGTCACACTCAGCATTTTATACTTGGCAAAATCATACTTGTGCAGTCAGCTTAATGCAATGGGAACAGTAACATAAGTTAAAAGATATTCTCAAACTTTCATGACTCAAATATAGATTCAACCGATTGAATTTGATGGAATTTCCCTCCATTTTCTTTTCAAGGATGCGGCTTTTGAGCCTTTCGTTCTCAATTAGACGCTCCACAGCGTGTCCTCTTGGCTTTCCTTCGCTTTGCGACAAATATGGGCAACATTTACAGCGTAACCAATACAGGCTGGGGCACTGAAGTGAAGAGATGAGGAAGAGGAGGAGGAGGTGTGGAGGGAGAGGATGGCATCACTGTTCTGCCAAGGGAAGCGTTCAATTTCTTGCCTCATTTACAGCAGGTGTGTACAGGTAGAAGCACACACACACACAGTAGGAGTCAACAAATACTCAAGCATCTGTTCACCAAACAACAGTCTTTTCAAGGACACCAGGATCTAAAAAACTAGAGGCACTTCAGAAGATTCCCAACCCTAAATCTGTGGGAAAAATTAACATCACCAGAATCCTCTTGTTAACTAGAATGCAGTTTCACTCCAGAATCCATTATTGCGTGATTTCCGTTGCATTTTGTGATGAGACAAACAGCATGACAAGTCGTGTTCTCGCATGGTATGCTGCTCATTGCCCGTCCAACCATATAGGAGACCTGGTGCAGATTTGATGCTTCACTCATTTCACTGAGAAACGATTGTCTTCCAGGGAATCTCGTTGGGATGAGGGTCACGCATGTCTGCAATCCTGAAATGCCACTTGAAATTGCTTGCCAACATTCCATCAACTTTAGACAGATGTTCCTAGAATGGCTGATTATGGTCAAGTGGACGTGCTATGAGACAAGAGTTTCGACTGACATGATACATTCGTGACACATACCCAAGGAGAAAGACGTTGCAATTTCATACTTGAAATTGAGCACACAGTCCTCCATGGAATGGAAATTTTGTACGAGTGCAAATGCCAGGAACCAAAAATCATGACAGTGATTGTATGAATACCAGATTGTATCCATCTGATAAGCGTGAAAGTGCATTTGGCATTGTGTGTGTTTACATTTGTTGAGTTGTAGGATAACTGTTTGAATGGAATGGGTTCAAATGTTTGTCTACAAAAAGTTGTTCAGACATGGCCAGAATATACATCTATTAACATAAATGTTAATATCATTTTAGACCCTTGAGGAAAAACCACATTTACCATTTTATTCATTTTTGCTGACCACCCATTTGAAGTCAGCATGAAGCAGCATCTGCAGAACACTTTACTTCCATTTTGATTTTTGCGAGAAAAGGCAAATGTTTTTTTAGAGCAATAGCAAAAGTTCCTTGGGGGAATGCAATACTTTTGTAAGAAATCGCAAATGTTCTGTGAGCAAATGCAACGGTTTTTTTTGGTGGAACGCAATACTATTGCGAGCGAATGTAAAGTTTCTCACTAGAATGCAATACTTATGTGTGAAAAGACAAATACATCTATTAACATAAATGTTAATATAATTTTAGACCCTTGAGGAAAAACCACATTTACCATTTTATTCATTGAAGTCAGCATGAAGCAGCATCTGCAGAACACTTTACTTCCATTTTGATTTTTGCGAGAAAAGGCAAATGTTTTTTTAGAGCAATAGCAAAAGTTCCTTGGGGGAATGCAATACTTTTGTAAGAAATCGCAAATGTTCTGTGAGCAAATGCAACGGTTTTTTTTGGTGGAACGCAATACTATTGCGAGCGAATGTAAAGTTTCTCACTAGAATGCAATACTTATGTGTGAAAAGACAAATGTTTTGTGACCAAATGCAACGTTTCTTGTGGGAAAGCAATACTTTTGCAAGAAAACGTAGACTTAAACGCAAAGTTTCTCAGGGGGAACGCAATACTTTTGCAAGAAAATGCAAAAGCATTGAAATAAAATTCTTTTTTTTTTCCATCACTATGTGCCTTTAGTGGCACCGTATAGGTCAAATATTATCAGTATTGTAAACATATCACATTTTGAGGAAATTCATCTTAAATATATATACTGCATGTGATTTGTGGAGCTTGCCGATTGAAGCTACAAAATATGTGCACCACAAAATCCATGCAAGACTTTAAAATGTTAAAGTGTACAGTGTTTAAAGCGATAGTGTAAGGAAATATAATAGCTTACTTATGTTCATAATTTAGAGGTATATAATCAGGCATATAAGGCAAGGTATTTATTATGCTACATTGAAAACATAATCAAAGTTTCATAATAAATGCATGACACCCCTGAAGGTACAAGTAATGAGAGTAAATAGGCTTAATTTTGATTTCATGTTGACTTGAAAGCAATTGCTTGTATAAAGCTTTGATGCAACAGCACCCATATCTGACATTGCAGATATCCTCCATTATTCTGACATCAATTCATCTTCTATAAACCTTTGACAGCTATTTTCAACATTATTTCAAACCCCTCAGCAAAAGTAACTGACTTGACGTCAAAGGCGAGCAGCCTGACTAAGATGCATTATCCCTCCTGCGATATTATAGATTGTTTAAATAGCCTCCTAAAAACAAAATTGATCCACTATTATCAATGTCACTCACTGGTGAGATAACGTACAGCAGCTCTCCATCGAAGGGGAAAAACCGCTATTGATTACAAGACATCTTTTTAATAAACACGTATCTCCTTATGGATTTCAGACAGGCCCGGCTGGTAATGGCATTCACGACCTATAAACTGTGCCGAAGATAAATGAACAGCCTCAAGGGGTTGTTGTCGTGATGTGAGCGAGGAGTTTGCCGCAAACTTCAGAGTGGGCGGCTGGCAACAACTAGCTCTTATGACAATCGGAGTGATCGAACAATATCAATCGGCAAACTCGGGCGTGCAGCCAACCAGGAGTGTTCTTTAATGTAAGAAGCGTTTGAAGAAGGTGAGTCTGGAAAAGACAGTAAGGTAGGAGTGATGTAGCTCAAGGGAGGGAATGCTCAGTTAACGGATGACAGCACAAGGACCCAATCTTAAAGTCGAGGAAAAATGACCTTCGCGGGACAGCAAGCAAGCTGTTGTTGCTTATTCTGTGGATTTTTCATGTACAGAAGTTGCAGCTTTTATAAAAATGTGAAGAGATTGGAACAAAATTGACAGATGACAAAAGTTGTTTTTCCAGAAGCAGCCGTATGAACTTTTTTCTTCAAAGTGTACAGCCTTTGAAAACATTTGAGCACTCAAAAAAAAAAAGGTAAAAAAAGATACAACTGTAGCATAAGAAAACTATATGTAACAAAGTTCGTAGTCACGGGAAGAAGGAGGCGGGAACCGGCGGACGTTTAAATAAACTTTAATAATAAAATAAACACAAAATAGCGCGACAGCCCCTCGCGGACGACTGTCGCGCACAAACGAA
>NW_015629204.1:370285-371989 GCF_001515625.1 Sinocyclocheilus rhinocerous
TGCAGATATCCTCCATTATTCTGACATCAATTCATCTTCTATAAACCTTTGACAGCTATTTTCAACATTATTTCAAACCCCTCAGCAAAAGTAACTGACTTGACGTCAAAGGCGAGCAGCCTGACTAAGATGCATTATCCCTCCTGCGATATTATAGATTGTTTAAATAGCCTCCTAAAAACAAAATTGATCCACTATTATCAATGTCACTCACTGGTGAGATAACGTACAGCAGCTCTCCATCGAAGGGGAAAAACCGCTATTGATTACAAGACATCTTTTTAATAAACACGTATCTCCTTATGGATTTCAGACAGGCCCGGCTGGTAATGGCATTCACGACCTATAAACTGTGCCGAAGATAAATGAACAGCCTCAAGGGGTTGTTGTCGTGATGTGAGCGAGGAGTTTGCCGCAAACTTCAGAGTGGGCGGCTGGCAACAACTAGCTCTTATGACAATCGGAGTGATCGAACAATATCAATCGGCAAACTCGGGCGTGCAGCCAACCAGGAGTGTTCTTTAATGTAAGAAGCGTTTGAAGAAGGTGAGTCTGGAAAAGACAGTAAGGTAGGAGTGATGTAGCTCAAGGGAGGGAATGCTCAGTTAACGGATGACAGCACAAGGACCCAATCTTAAAGTCGAGGAAAAATGACCTTCGCGGGACAGCAAGCAAGCTGTTGTTGCTTATTCTGTGGATTTTTCATGTACAGAAGTTGCAGCTTTTATAAAAATGTGAAGAGATTGGAACAAAATTGACAGATGACAAAAGTTGTTTTTCCAGAAGCAGCCGTATGAACTTTTTTCTTCAAAGTGTACAGCCTTTGAAAACATTTGAGCACTCAAAAAAAAAATGGTAAAAAAAGATACAACTGTAGCATAAGAAAACTATACAAATGAAAGAATGTCTGATTCAGTCTTTGCCAGATGTTTCTGGCATCCAGTCATCATCTGTCCTCACTGAAAGAAAAATCCTTCATGATGCAATGTAACAAAATCACAGCCAACTTATTTGATGTTTAATACACACGTGGAGTGGGGTTTTGAACCAATGAGGTTTAGCAGTGGGTGTGGCCACTCCTTGACAGATATAGGTTTTGTCTGGATAACCTAAAACAAACAAATAAATAAATAAATATAAAATAAAAAAATAAAAACAAACAAACAAATCTTGTTCTGCACTAGTAGGTATGTATAGTTTGCATATTATGCAGATTTTCTGTATGCTTGCGACATTCGACAAAATGTACAGTATATAACAAAGCACACTGCACTGATCCCACAATACATTGTGATTGACTGAAGGATCACGTGACACTGAAGACTAAGGGAAATGATGCTGAAAATTCAGCTTTGCATTAATAAAATAATAAAATAAAATAAAATCATAATAGTCTTTTATTAAATTAAAATATAATATTTCACAAATATTACTGTTTTACTGCATTTTTTAATCAAAATAAATGCATAACTGACCTTTTTCAATAACATAAAAAAAAATCTTAATAATGTCACAGTTTTGAACTGTAGTGTGTGTTTGTGTGTGTATGTATGTATATAAATTCAGCTATTAATAAAATAATAAAATAAAATAAAATCATAATAGTCTTTTATTAAATTAAAATATAATATTTCACAAATATTACTGTTTTACTGCATTTTTTAATCAAAATAAATGCATAACTGACCTTTTTCAATAAATAAC
>NW_015629204.1:380237-385417 GCF_001515625.1 Sinocyclocheilus rhinocerous
TGGTGTCTCTAACAGTCTGAGTATAGAGAGGCAGCTGGGATCACTCATTCTGGCCACAGATATCAGCCGACAGAATGAGTACCTGTCCCGGTTCAGGACACATCTGGATGAGAACGACTTGTGTTTAGGACACGCTTCTCATCGACATTTCGTTCTGCAGGTGGGAATGTGCAATTCAGTATTAATTTCACTAAAAACAAACATTGTGCAGTTTATATATAGTTTTATATACAGATTATATGCCAGCTTTGACTTAAAATAAAATAATACATTTGATGTTTGCTTTAAAAAAAAAAGAGGGAAAATAATTAAAAAATTATAGATAACAAATTAGTTAAATTTATTAAAATATATAATTTTATTTTGTTTTGGTCACTATAATGCTGACTTTAATGTACTTGAAGTTTGCGATGTCCCGTTTTTAAGTGGAAGGGCTGCATACCATATTTTTGAATAAAGACAGACACTTTTGGGCTCTTAAAACCAAATGGACGTGTGTTCCAGATGGCTCTGAAGTGTGCAGATATCTGTAACCCGTGTAGACCGTGGGAACTCAGCAAACAGTGGAGTGAGAAGGTCACAGAGGAGTTCTTCCACCAAGGTAGCCAGTTCTCATGATGACCATGCTCTCTCCATGTGCTCTTAGTTCACTCTGTTCAGAAGCTAATCTTTGTGCTCTGTTGTCGTCTTTTTCAGGTGACATTGAAAAGAAGCATAAACTTGAAATCAGTCCACTGTGTGATAGTGAAGCCAACACCATAGCCAGTGTTCAAATCGGTAAGAAATGGAACATTCTCCCCTGAATACGGGAGAAAAGGAAATATATATATATATATATATATATATATATATATATTTAAGGTGTATAATGGGTGTATGTGTATATATAACTTTTTTTGAAAACCATTTTCCAAATATTTTAATTAATATTTGTGATTAATATTTGCTTGCAAATAATTTATGCCTAAATTTAAAGGTCAAATTATGTGATGTTTTAATAGACTTGAGGGCCTACTATGATATCTTTACTCCATTTACTTTCTTTTTTTCTGCATGTATTTGCATGTTGCACTATTTTTAAATATTTATAATAGCTTAACAAAACTGCTTCACTTTTTGTTTTTATTTTCTATGTAATAAAATATTTTTACCAAACTCTTTTTTTTTTCTTTTAATAGGGCCCTTTGTCTTCAGATAATATATCAGTCATCGTATGCATGTTCCATTTGATGTGGATTCAAAAAAAATGCCATTGATCGATTTATGGTCCAAAGGAGCGACAAAACGGCAATGCTTGTCTAAACCAAACGGCACACACCAGTATTTACATGAGCCCACTGGACAGCACTGAAAGGATTGATTTTGCGAACCAGTGAAAGCACAGTGCAGATCAATTTGGGCAGCGCAGCGTTGCATGCTCTGACTGGGTATTAATGTAAACACAGTCTGATACGGCTATGTAAGTGAACGTAAACAGATGGGGGGGAAATAATGTCAGAATGTGGGATCTGTGCATTAGACCTTGCAGTGTAAATGCAGCCAACGTGAAGGGGTCAATTTTCTGTGAACTTCCTTTCCAGTGTTATGACAACAAAAGCACAGTGAACCCAAATTTAGTTTCCTTTATGATTCATGATTTCACCGCAGCATGTTGAAGAGCTCATCCATCCCCGGAGTCTGCTCTGAACGATCGCAACCCCTCGTTCCCTATGACAACAGACACCTGAACAGATGGATGGCGCCACAGACAGACTGGGCCCACTCTTACCACGTTCTTAAGTACACTGAGAATCACTGACAGAGAGAATGATGGAGCACCTGGCGTGGGAGAGAGACCTTCTGTTATGCCACTGTAAATTGGCTTGACAAGAAAAACGTTTCGCCTCTCAATGTCAGTCATTTGCACGCCGGCGTAAACGGAACTGCAGCCCGGCAGGTGCGGTGCAGGAAAAGGAAAACTGATCCGCTGAACACATTTCCCTCATTAAGCAAGCTGCCCCGAGGCCGTCAATTACACTTTCCGTTTTAACGGCTGCAGAAAGCCAAGCTGGAAATTGCCAGTACGTACTGGAGAAAGTTCCTGCTAGTAATGAATAAAGGAACATTTAACTGGATTTTATGTTCTCAGAAGAAATGCTTGTCTGTGCAAAACTTGTCATCTTGATTCTGGGCTAATCTATGTGGTTGCTAAGGTGTTGATAAATGGTTTCTAGGGTGTTTTGTGCAGTTGTCTGGGAGTTGTTAGACAGTTGTTAAGTTGTAGGTGGTAGCTAGGTCATTTCTAGGCTGTTAGGCACGGCATGTATTTTTTAAGAGTGTTTTAAGGTGGTATTAGATGGTTGCTAAGGGTGTTTTGTGGTTGTTAGTATGGTTTCTAGGGTGTTTGCAGGCAGCTGATACAGTGTTCTATTGAGTTGTATTGGATGGCTATTAGTGTTCGTAGAAAGTTGCTAGGATATTCTGGTACTGTAGTTGTTTGGATGTTCTTGGTTGTTGCTAAGGTGTTTATATATGATTTCTAAGGTGTTTTTGGTAGTTGCCTGGCAGTTGTTTGACAGTTGCTATGTTGTAGGAGGTAGCTATGTAATTTCTAGGCTGTTTTTAGATGGTATTAGATGGTTGCTAGGGTGTTCTCTGGTTGTTACGGTGGTTTCTAGGGTGTTTGCAGGCAGTTGATACAGTGTTTGCTGTACTGGATGGCTTCTAGTGTTCTTAGATGGTTGCTAGGATATTTTGGTAGTACTGTAGTTGTTTGGATGTTCTGGGTTGTTGCTAAGGTGTTGTTATATGGTTTCTAGGGTGTTTTGGTAGTTGCCTGGGAGTTGTTGACAGTTGCTAAGGTGTAGGGGATTGCAAGGTCATTTCTAGGTTGTTACAGTATAAGCAAGGTGGTTTATATTGAAATGGTGGATAAGATGTTCTAAGGCTTTAGAGTAGGTGGTTGCTAGGGTGGTTTCTAGAGTGTTGCTAGCCAGTTGTTACGGTGTTGTAGGTGGTTGCTATGATGTACTGGATTGTTTCTTAGATGGTTGCTAGAATATTCTGGTACTGTTATTTGCTACGGTGTTCTGAGTTGTTGTTAGAGTGTTTCTAGGTATTTGCTAGAGTGTTCTGTGTGCTTTCTAAGTTGTTAATATATGGTTTCTAGGGTGTTTTAGACAGTTGCTGGGTGTTTTAGCTGTTGTATGTGGTTGCTAGGTCATGTCTAGGTTGTTATAGGCTATATGGTTTATATTGTGAATTTAGGTGGTGGCTAAGATGTTGTCAGACGGCTGCTTGTGTGTTCAGTGATTGGTGGGGCAGTATTAAGTGTGTTGCTAGGAAGTTGATACAGTGCTAGGATGCACTGGATGGTTGCTAGTGTTCTTAGATGGCTGCTAGGATTTTCTGGAAATGTAGTTGCTAGGGTTTTCTGGGGTGTTGCTAGAGTGTTTCAAAGGCATTTGCTAGAGTGTTCTAAATCAGTGCTAAGGTGTTGATATATGGTGTCTGGGAAGTTTTGCTTTGAGAGTGGCTGTTGTTAAAAGTGGTTGCTAGGTTATTTCTAGGTTGTTATAGGTGATTTATAACGTGGCTTTAAGTGGTGGCTAAGATGTTTTAAGGTGTTGCTACAGTAGATGGTTGCTACGGTGTTCTGCGGTTGTTAAGGTGCTTTCTAGGGTGTTGCTAGGCAGTTGTTACAGTGTTCTAGGTGGTTGTTAGGACATTACTAGGTGGTTGCTTTGATGTACTGGATGGTTGCTAATGTTCTTAGACAGTTGCTATGATATTCTGGTACTTTTAGGTAGTGGCTAAGATGTTGTATGGTGTTGTTAGGTGGTTGCTAAGATGTTCAGTGGTTGTAATGTACTGGATGCTGGTTGCTAGGGCATTGCTAGAATGTCCTGGATGGTTGCTAGTGTTCTAAGAAAGTTGTTAAAATAATCTTGTACTGAAGTTGCTAGAGTCTTATGAGTAATTGCTAGAGTGTTTCTAGGTATTTTCTAGCATGTTCTGAGTGGTTACTAAGGTGTTTATATATGATACCTAGGGTGTTTTGTACAGTTACCTGGGAAGTGTTAGACAGTTGGTAAGTTGAAAGTGGTTGCTAGGTCATTTCTAGGTTGTTATAGGCGAGGTGATTTATAGTGTGGCTTTAAGTGGTGGCTAAGATGTTTTAAGGTGTTGTTTTAGTGGATGGCTGCTAAGGTGTACTGTGGTTGTTAGGGTGGTTTTTATGGTGTTGCTAGGCAGTTGTTACAGTGTTCTAGGTGGTTGCTGTGATGCACTGGATTGTTGGTAGTGTTCCTAGATGTTTGCTAGGATATTCTGGTACTTTAGGTGGTGGCTAAGATGTTGTACGGTTTTGTTAGGCGGTTAGTAGGGTGTTCAGTGGTTTTAAAGGTGATATCAAGTGTGTTGCTAGGCAGTTGATACAGTGTTCTATGTGGTTGTTATGGCAGTGCTAGAAAATACTGATTGGTTGTTAAAGGGATAGTTCACCCCAAAATGAACATTTGATGTTTATCTGCTTACCCCCAGGGCATCCAAGATGTAGCTGACTTTGTTTCTTCCATAGAACACAAACGAAGATTTTTAACTCAAACCGTTGCAGTCTGTCAGTCATATAATGGAAGTGAATGGGAATCACGGCTCAATGTCTGAACTGTCCTGAGAGATAGGTGGCGGTAATGCACTTATAAGTCTGCGATCCGCCGTAAAGCAAGAAGAAGAAGAAGACGTGTCACGCGCCGGCTGTCGAGGACGCGCTCACGATGCGCTCAGGACAGTTCAGACATTGCAGTGTATCAGAGGTTTTATCAATTTATGGCTTACATAAATTTCTACATATGCCATGTCATGCCATAGCATCATTAAACTAGCATCTAACAATGAACAAAAGTGTTTTTTTTTCTCTAACCTATGGTTCTGTAACCATAAAGGTTGCTGTGTAATTTGCCCCCTGACTAAGCATTTAAATAATTTAGGCGAAGCATTTAAATAATCCTGTGAATGCACTTAAAGAATGCAGAATCGAATCGTTAATTGAATCGAATTTAATTGTGATTCGTTCTGAATTCGCAAAAATCGTTCTTGAATTGAATCGAAAACATATGAATCGTGAATCGAATCGATTCGCTGTCTACCCAAAGATTCACAGCCCTAGTATGGACATAAACATTTTTCAAACTCCCTACTTT
>NW_015629204.1:386284-389566 GCF_001515625.1 Sinocyclocheilus rhinocerous
GTATGTACGTATTATTATTAATAATAATAATACGTACATACATACATAAAATTATTGTATTTGACATTTCTGTCACTTCTGAAATGATGGCTACGCCCCTGGTGTGACAAAATGTTAGCCTATACATAATACATTTAAAGGTCTTTTTTAAAATATTGGCTTACATAAATTTCTACATATGCCATGTCATGCTATAGCATCATTAAACTAGCATCTAACAATGAACAAAAGTGTTTTTTTTTCTCTAACCTATGGTTCTGTAACCATAAAGGTTGCTGTGTAATTTGCCCCCTGACTAAGCATTTAAATAATTTAGGCGAAGCATTTAAATAATCCTGTGAATGCACTTAAAGAATGCAGAATCGAATCGTTAATTGAATCGAATTTAATTGTGATTCGTTCTGAATTCGCAAAAATCGTTCTTGAATTGAATCGAAAACATATGAATCGTGAATCGAATCGATTCGCTGTCTACCCAAAGATTCACAGCCCTAGTCCTAAGACATTTTAGGCTGTTAATAGGCTGTTCAGTGGTTGTTAGGGTAGTTTCAGGCAGTGTTATCTGGGAGTGTTTCTAGGCAGTGTTATCTGGGAGTTATTAGACGGTTGCTAAAGTAAGTTGTAGGTTGATGCTAGGCTGTGTCTCGGTTGTTATAGGTGTGGTTTATAGGGTGTTTTTAGGTGGTGGCTAGGATGTTAAGGTATTGTTAGAGTGGTTTCTAATATGTTGCTAGGCAGCTGATGCAGTGTTTACGGTGGCTTGCTAGGGAAAATCTAGGCTATAGTGAATAGTTTCTAGGGTATTCCGGTACTATGGTTGCTAGGGTGTTCTGGGTTGTTTCGAGAGTGTTTCTGGGATATCCCAGATGTTCTGAGTAGTTGCTAATATGTTGACACATGGTTTCTGGTGTTTTGAGTAGTTACATGGTAGTTATTAGAGAGTTTGGGTGTGACTATGCAATTTCTAGAGTATGTTTGGTTGTTTATGAATTCTGTATGGTTGATAGAGCATCACCAGAGTGTCTTCAATTCAACAATTTTTTTTCACTTGTTGAAATCTTTTCCAGCAGTTTCCAAGGACATTAAAAAAAAAAACTTTTTAATTTTATGGAAGCTTGTTTTCAATGTTTCCTTTGCCAAATTCATTTTGCCAAAAAGGAAGAACTTTATTAAACATTTTTTTAAAGCACACAAGATTACAACTTATCATTTCAAACTTTTCTGAAAAATCATTTTGGCTCTCAACTAAGCAATTACCAGCTCACATGATTTGGCCTTTAGGGCCCTGAACAAAAACTTGGGAGCTAATTTTAAATTCTAACTTGAATGAAAAGACCAAAAAGTGTTTCAAAAGGAAGTTAGTTCAAATTTTAAACTCTTTGCACTAAAGCAGATGAGTCATCTTACAGCTCCATCTGTTTCTCACAGTTTTATGTTCTCATTATCTGACAGTTGGACACAGAAGGTGGCCAACAGGTCACACTCTTTTAGTTCTCCATCCCTCCATCACCTTCAGTTTTTTTCATCTTGTAATGTTCCTCTCCGAGCTTCCTTAACTGCTCTGCAGCCTGCGAAAATGAGTAACAGGGGGAGAAAAAGACAGAAAAGAAACAGAGAAGATTCTGAATGAATGAACAATTAACACATACATTACAGCATGTCTCTTCTGCTAACCAAGGCTCCATTTAGTTTATCAAAAATAAAGCCAAAATAGCAATATTGTGAAATATCATTACAATGTACAATCTATCTATTCTTTGATGAATAGAAATGTCAAAATAACAAAATTTATTTGAAATATAATTGTCTTTGTTACAATATAAATGTCTTTAATGTCACTTTTGATCAATTTAATACATTCCTACTGAATAAAAGTAATATTTTTGTCAATCAATCAATCAATCAATCTTACTGATTCCAATCCTAAACAGTAATGCAGTTTCAAATATAAAATGAAAAGAAAGTAATAAAAAAAAAACACTTTCTGAATTCATTGAATGATCCTAAAATGCATTAAATATAAACTTTTTTTTTTGTAAATAACATTTACTAAAATCTATAATATGTAGATTCCATTGTGACAAAATGGCCCAAAAACAATGTCAACATGTTTAATGAGCTGTAGGCAATAACGGTTGCATAATGGTGACAGCTTTTTGTAGATCTTCAGATACAGTATGTGCCTACACAGAAACTTCGAAGACTTTGTATAATAAACCTGTGCTGAGAAATATTTCCTGGAGTAAAAAGTGTGACAACTAGCTCCAGTCTTCCTTACACAGTTCTCCAGAAGCGCTTGGACCAAATAAACATCCACACACTTTGCTGGGATAGAGACATAAATTTGAAAAATAAAGCTGTAGCAAAAAGGCAGAATGCTGTGAAAGCACATTCTGAAAAACACACAGTGTGACCCAGACCCTCCAGCGACGGCAGACTCTGCATTCATGTCTAGCGCTCACAGCAGAGGAGCCACCAGTCGCCCACTCTCTCCTGAGATAAGTCCCTGCAGGGGTGTGATTAAATGTCCTAGCGGCTGTGTCACTTCCTGATCCAATCTCTCAGCCACAACACTCTTTAATTCCTCCACAACCGCCGCTGCGGCACGGGCTGATGGAGGCTGCTGCCGCCGTTGAGTGAGAGGTCAGTCTCATAAACACTGGCAGCTGGGCTCGCCATGGGAGTGCCGCATACATAAAGCCATAATAAATGTTACAGCACATTAAATCACCCCAGAAGTTCAGCACGATATTCCAAACGAAAACCGTTCAGTCATGACGTTTGAGCGCCGGAGATAAAAAAGCGCCCATTGCATTACCCTTAGCGTCCCTGCTAAGAGTCAGTAATGCTCGGCAATAACCGGTATATGAATATGTGCTTGTGCATGCTAGGAACCAGTTGGAATTATGGCCATATAGTGAGTGGTGGCATACATGAGTGGGTTTTGACAGCAGTGGTGAAATCTGTCCTAATGAGACTATATGACTGAACCAAAAAAATAGAATACTGCCATCATTAAATTACCGCTCCAAACTCATATGACGTGTTTTCTTTCATTAAACACAAAAGTAGATGACTGACCCCGCATACAGAGGAAGAGAAAATAAATTGCCATAATGGTAGTACATATGATAAAAATGTTGTCATTGTTAACTAAAACTATTAAAGGGGTCATATGATGCTTTTTTAAAGATCATTATTTTGTGTATTTGGTGTAACAGAATATGTTGACATGCTTTAATGTTCAAAAAACACATAATTTTTCAAATACTGTACATTATT
>NW_015629204.1:389712-398341 GCF_001515625.1 Sinocyclocheilus rhinocerous
TAACTGCGGTTACTGAAACCACCCCTTTCTTTCTTTGTGTGCACATTTGGGCCGCATTATGCACATATTTCCACATAGTGAGGTAGATATGTGGGGGCGTGTTAGAACGAGCCGTTTTAGGGGGGCGTGGCAGAGTCTTAACTTTGATAAAGAATATCTCTTTGGTTTTGAGACTTTAGTCTTTGCAACTTCAGGGATCTTATCTATGCACAAACAGCTTGTAACACTCCAAAGAGAAAGGAAAACTTGAAATCGCATCATATGACCCCTTTAAGGATAATTATTTAAAATAAAGCTGAAATAAATTTAAATATAAATATTAGAAGAAAAATAAATAAATTAAAATTAGAACTGTTGCTTTGGCAGTGTACTGAAATAAAACGTTTAAATTGATGTACTGAAATAGATATAAATAAACGCTAAATAGAGATATTAAAAAAGTATTAAAACTTAAATTGAAATTAAAAGTTAAAATGTTAATTCAAAATATTAACAAATACAATGACAGTATATAAATGATACTAAAATAACACTGTATAAAACTCATGCACATTTTTCAGAAGTCACATAATGGCTTTGTGTAAAGAACAGATTAATTTTAATGTTAAATAACGTTTTAGTGTAACACAGAGGAAAGAAAATAATACGGGTTTAGAGCAAATAGTTAAGAAACACAAAATCTTCATATTTGGGTGACTATTCCTTTCAACATTTTTTGATTGATTGATTGATTGATTGATTGATTGATTGCGCTGTCATTTACAAACTGTCAAAAAGTCTGAGGATGGTTGATTGACCAGTTGACCAAAATGTTGCACATACATTTTCATGAAAATATAAATATTTGCACCTACAAATAATTTGAAAATATAACACACTATATTTTCTATTAAGTCTGCAGGTAACAGAATATGTTTCGGTCACACTTTAGTTTGGGGTCCAATTCTCACTATTAGCTAACTATTAACTACCACTTTTGCCTCAGTAAGCTCCTAATTTGCTGCTTATTAATAGTTAGTAAGATAGTTGTTAAGTTTAGGTATTGGGTAGGAATAAGAGTCTAAAATATCTCAAATATGGTCATGCAGAATAAGTCATTAATATGTGCCTAATAATTAGGGATGCACCGATACCACTTTTTCCAGTACTCGCCCGATACCGATACTTTTATTTTTGGTACTTGCCGATACCGAGTACCGATACCGATATTTTCATTTCATTTGTAAATTTTTTTAATATTGGGTACAGAAACCAAAAGAGTATGTATAATGTTAGTTGGTTAACTTCATTTATCAAATAGATACAGTCAAACCAAAATATATTCAGACACCTTCAACATTTCTCACATTATCACAGTTTATTCGCTATAGTTTAGAAAATGGTAATAAAATATGACAAGAACTCAGAGTTACACTGTGTCAGAACAAATTCCATTTTGTCTCTCATAGTTGAGGTATACCTATGATGAAAATTACAGGCCTCTCTCATCTTTTTAAGTGGGAGAACTTGCACAATTGGTGGCTGACTAAATACTTTTTTGCCCCACTGTATGCTAGTAATATGCATGCTAATAAGCAACTAGGTTTTAGTGAGAATTGGTGTTACCAACATTTCAAAGCATATTATTTCATCAGTGGCTCAAGCTAAACTTTCTCTATGTCTGTCAGTAATAGACCACTTCCAAATCAATGTCTAACACTTCAGAAGGAAGCTACAATTTCATTGTCAAAGACACTACTCTTTCTCTGAGCAGCCGGCCAACTCGAGGAACCAGTTATATTCTTACCTCGGTTTGGATGATGGCCAAATAAAAACAGTAAGGAAAAGTACTTCCACAACATATTTCATCATCTCATTGACTTGAATCTCTTTTTCCCAAAAATACTAATGCAGAACTTGGTGTAGCAATATCGATATAGTTTTATGAGGTAAACTATATCACAAATATCATTTGCCCTGACTACTGAATCACAATATAGCTAGGACTAATAATTGAGACAAACTGTACCTCCACTGGCTTGTAAAATGGGGTCTGGTCACTTTAGTGTGCTCAAACGCTAACTTGGCTTTGAACTCGCCACCAACTCAGCAGACAGAGGTCAGGTCGACAGATAACCAAGCCCAATTTATCGCAGTCCAAACCATTCTCACTCGTTTAGCTCGGAGAAAAACAGATGTCCTGGTTTAGGGCTGATAACGCTCACCGCCTGCTGATAAATTTTACATTCAGGTGGACAAGCTGGGGGGAAATGGGTTTGCGAGGAGTGTGAAAAGGGCTTGGATCGCTGTCGGGAGGGGGGTGCTGATTGGACCCGAGTCGATGCGACGGACATAGTCACAGCGTGACGGATCAGCGTTGACGGCCAGTGTCCTGACAACCTCCGGATGGAAGGCCGTAATTTGATCAAGCTATCAATCAATACATCCAGATGGGCATCAATCAAGAGCGTAATGCGCTGCACCCTTCGGCGGCCGAGACGAGAAAAAGGAGACAGGAAAATAGGGGACTTGGTTTCTGCTCGGCTCCCCTTCCCTCGCTTGACAGCATCAAACCGAGCAGGGTCACCCTGGCCTGGGTGTGCCTGACAGAAACACTTAGACGGAGGAAGTAAGTCCCACATGACTGGAGGTGAGGTGGCTGCAGAAGTGCTGGAAATATGAGTCATTGTGGATTAAACTAACTTCCAATGATACTGAGGACAGTAGCTCAGTACCACTGCAAGAGTCAAAAACTGTTAAGTGTGACATTATAACAGTGCTTTAGGACTCCTTTGTTGAACACTGGCAGAAAACAACAAAAGTCACCTCACTAGCCAATTATTTTAAAATCTGACAGCAGCGGTTGTCAGGAAAGCCGCTTCTGAAGACATTTCTAACCAGTGGTTTTGAAGAAACGGGGCAGAGTAATGTTAGGTCATGAAATCCCGGCATAAAGAAGGAGGTTATCTACAACTTGGGTGTTGAACTAGGAATAATTGGGGAGCTAAGCTTAGTGGAAACTCTAAATGTAGTGGAAAGATAGATAAAAACACTCCTGAGTCAGGAGAAGAATACAGTCTAGAGGTCTGCATGGGTGTTAAACTCAAGCCCAAATCCAGCCTGTAAACTAAAACCTGTGATCTGAACGATACTGTCAAATTTGATGACTTTTTAGAGAGCCAACAGCCTGCTAAGAGTTGTTAAAATATGTATTATTGTCACACCTCATGGACCTGTATTGTTGCGTTTTCTTCCCCCATGCGCTCTGTTTGACCTAGTTTCTGCCTCCGTTTGATTATGTCATTTGGTTCAGGTGTGTCTGGTTAATTATCCTCATTTGTGACCCTGGAGCACAAAGCCAGTCATAAGTAGCACGGGTATATTTGTAGCAATAGCCAAAAATACATTGTATGGGTCAAAATTATAGATTTTTCTTTTATGCCAAAAATCATTAGGATATTAAGTAAAGATCATGTTCCATGAAAATATTTTGTAAATTTCCTACCGTAAATAGATCAAAAGTTAATTTTTGATTCGTAATATGCATTGCTAAGGACTTCATTTGGACAACTTTAAAGGCGATTTTCTCAATATTTAGATTTTTTGCACCCTCAGATTCCAGATTTTCAAATAGTTGTATCTCGGCCAAATATTGTCCTATCCTAACAAACCATATATTAATGGAAAGCTTATTTATTCAGCTTTCAGATGATGTATAAATCTCAATTTATAAAAACGGACCCTTATGACTGGTTTTGTGGTCCAGGGTCATATTTGCTCCACTATATTAGTTGTGTTCTGTTCTATGTTTGTGGTCCGGTCTACTACATGCCTACGTGTGTCTCCTGCCTGTTCTGTCCTGGATTTACCCTTGTGTGGATTTATTAAAGACTATTTGCATTCATCATCTTCTTTGTGTGTTTATCTCACCGTAGCATGACAATTATATTGATAATTATATTAATTAAATATATATATATATATATATATATATATATATATGTGTGTGTGTGTGTGTGTATAATCTTCTAATAATTTAATTTATATTAATTCAATTATTATTGTTGTTGTTCTAATTCATTTATTTGCTCTATTTATTAGATTATTTGGTCACACTTTATTTCAAGGTCCAGTTCTCAATATAACAATTCATTATCTTGATAAACTCCTAATTTGCTGCTTATTAATAGTTAGTAAGATAATTGTTAAGTTTAGGTATTGAGTAGGATTATGGATGTAGAATATGATCATGCAGAATATGTGCTTTATAAGTAATAAACAGCCAATATGTTAGTAATAGCCATGCTAATAAGCAACTAGTTAATAGTGTGAACTGGTCCCTATACTAAAGTGTTACCGATTATTTTTGTGTCTGGGGTGTGATAGAATCAGTTTTATCAAAACTAGCTAAAACCAATAGCAAAGACTAAAATATGTTTTTGTAATCACTGTCATTTTTTTGTACATGTTTAAAAGAAAGCATACCTGTTCAGGTGTAAGATCCCTCTGTTCATTAGCTAGCATCTCATATCCAACCATGAACTTGCGGATGGTTGCGGATCGTAGTAGGGGAGGATAGTAGTGAGCATGAAGCTGCCAGTGGCTCATGTCTTCCTGCAGATGACTTCCTGTCGGGGCCCCTGGAGAGCAAACCACAACTGTGAGCACACATACTGTACTACAGTCGGACGATATCAACAGAATAACCATTTCTAGATTCAATTTAATTTAATACTTTAAAGAACATATTCCCAACCCAATTTTCATCCATAATGTGACACATTTCCAAATGGAACTAAATATTAAATGAGAAAATAAAAAAGTAGAGTGGGATTTTATTCATGATGAATGGATTGGATGGTGAAAAAACGTTGTTACACACCTTAATGAAACCAGGAATGAAAGCAATAGATTGTGAGGAGGATGAAAATGTAGTTCGAGGAAACAAGTCATATATGAACTTCTACCTCCAGGGAAATAAGCTAACTCACACAATATATAGAGATACAAGTTCAAGTCAACCTTAAAAGCATCAATCCTATAATTATATAATTATATACTATTATTGCTGTAACCCTGTCATTAATGTTACTATTCACACAAAAGTTCACACACAAATGAAAAATCATACTCATGTTCTCACCCTCATGTTATTCCAAACAAAACTAACTAAATAAATAAATACAGGGGGAAAAAATAGGAAAGGAAGGAAAGGAAAGGACGTGATGTGTGGCCAAGTATGGTCTCTCATACTTGGAATTTGTGCTCTGCATCTAACCCATCCAAGTGCACACCCACAGCAGTGAGTAGTGAACAAACACACACACACGGGAAGCAAGGGTCTCACCTCAGTCGTGGTATTGAAGGTGGAGAGTGCTGGTTATTCACTCCCCCCACCTACAATCCCTGCCGGACCTGAGACTCGAACCCACGACCTTCAGGTTGCAAGTCCGACTCTCTAGCCATTAGGCCACGACTGCCCCAGTCGTGATACATAATAGATACATAAACATACATAATAGATACAAAATGGATACATAAATGTAAAAAAAAAATGTCTACATGTTTTTGCCCATAATATGAAAGTAATTGGGGCTAAAAAAATAACAGTACAACTGACTTTCATTGTATGCAGAAAAACTGTTGAGATTTTTGATAAACTATTCAAAATTGCCTAAATTACTGCTTAAACCAGAAAAGATTTTCTAGAAAGTAACAGGCTCAAGTTTAATTTCACACTGACCACAAGAATGATGTCAAGACCTCTACTGACTGATCTTTGCAAAGAAATGAAAGTTCAGTCAATCCCATTAAGACGTTCAGACGCAGCACGCGATGGCTCATTAAGTTTACTACGTGTTTCATTTTCAGCAACAGATCAAAAAATGCTTGCTGTCCCGATGGAGGACATTCTCAAAACCCTTCAAAAAAGTCAAATGGTTGCACGATTCGGTCTGATCAAACTGACTTGGCATCCATCTGTCTTATAAGTGTCTGCGGCTACATCAAAGCTGAATACACTGAACAGAGCAAACCGCAGCACTGGGCCTCAGCTAAAACTGTAATTAAAAACCCAGCCAGCGTACAGTAAGAAGGCCTGCGAACGTTCGGATGCCAGTGGCATGCGAGACATCTCTCGTAAGGTTTCACGGTGCATATTAAGTTATAAAATGGCTGTGAGAACCAGCGGTTTGGCTGTCCGCCCAGTCCCAGATCCCCCGCTCTTATCCCCATTGTAATGAATGAAAAGCGTATCATGCCAGTTAAATCAGATTCATCCTGACTGCTCCAGTGAAACGGCTGTTCATTTCCTTTGCTGGCATTTTCTCCACTGCCTCATGCCGGCTGGATGTTACTGGGTTTGGATCGGGTCTCTCTTCCCAGCACTCACATGCTCACACGTCTCTTTCTGGCCCATTTTGGGTTTCTCCTCGATTTTGTTGACTTTCCTGGTTTACATTTGGCTCTCAGCTCTCAGGGGTTAGTTACTTCAATGCAGTGCGAAATATGTAGAGATCGCTGGCTTCAGGCCATTTTCGTCCCGCGCCAGTGAAAATAATGTAAGGCTCAGATTCTCCAATACTGTACTTATTGTAAACGGCCTGAACGTGTAGAAACACTTGGCACAATGGCCAACAATATCAAGTTTGGTGATCTGAGCTCAATAATCCACTTCTATTTAACAATTACAGTGATGTCATCTTTCCTCATAACATTGTGAATGTTAGGCTAACCGAGACTTGTCATTTGCACTTATATATTGTTGCTCTTTTGTTAGTTTTGACTGCTTTTATTGTTCTCATTTGTAAGTCGCTTTGGATAAAAGCGTCTGCTAGAGTAGTGAACAAACACACACACACGGGAAGCAAGGGTCTCACCTCAGTCGTGGTATTGAAGGTGGAGAGTGCTGGTTATTCACTCCCCCCACCTACAATCCCTGCCGGACCTGAGACTCGAACCCACGACCTTCAGGTTGCAAGTCCGACTCTCTAGCCATTAGGCCACGACTGCCCCAGTCGTGATACATAATAGATACATAAACATACATAATAGATACAAAATGGATACATAAATGTAAAAAAAAAATGTCTACATGTTTTTGCCCATAATATGAAAGTAATTGGGGCTAAAAAAATAACAGTACAACTGACTTTCATTGTATGCAGAAAAACTGTTGAGATTTTTGATAAACTATTCAAAATTGCCTAAATTACTGCTTAAACCAGAAAAGATTTTCTAGAAAGTAACAGGCTCAAGTTTAATTTCACACTGACCACAAGAATGATGTCAAGACCTCTACTGACTGATCTTTGCAAAGAAATGAAAGTTCAGTCAATCCCATTAAGACGTTCAGACGCAGCACGCGATGGCTCATTAAGTTTACTACGTGTTTCATTTTCAGCAACAGATCAAAAAATGCTTGCTGTTCCGATGGAGGACATTCTCAAAACCCTTCAAAAAAGTCAAATGGTTGCACGATTCGGTCTGATCAAACTGACTTGGCATCCATCTGTCTTATAAGTGTCTGCGGCTACATCAAAGCTGAATACACTGAACAGAGCAAACCGCAGCACTGGGCCTCAGCTAAAACTGTAATTAAAAACCCAGCCAGCGTACAGTAAGAAGGCCTGCGAACGTTCGGATGCCAGTGGCATGCGAGACATCTCTCGTAAGGTTTCACGGTGCATATTAAGTTATAAAATGGCTGTGAGAACCAGCGGTTTGGCCGTACGCCCAATCCCAGATCCACCGCTCTTATCCCCATGTAATGAATGAAAAGCGTATCATGCAAGTTAAATCAGATTCATCCTGACTGCTCCAGTGAAACGGCTGTTCATTTCCTTTGCTGGCATTTTCTCCACTGCCTCATGCCGGCTGGATGTTACTGGGTTTGGATCGGGTCTCTCTTCCCAGCACTCACATGCTCACACGTCTCTTTCTGGCCCGTCTTGGGTTTCTCCTCCATTTTGTTGACTTTGCTGGCTTACATTTGGCTCTGGGCTCTCAGGGGTTAGTTACTTCAATGCAGTGCGAAATATGTAGAGATCGCTGGCTTCAGGCCATTTTCGTCCCGCGCCAGTGAAAATAATGTAAGGCTCAGATTCTCCAATACTGTACTTATTGTAAACGGCCTGAACGTGTAGAAACACTTGGCACAATGGCCAACAATATCAAGTTTGGTGATCTGAGCTCAATAATCCACTTCTATTTAACAATTACAGTGATGTCATCTTTCCTCATAACATTGTGAATGTTAGGCTAACCGAGACTTGTCATTTGCACTTATATATTGTTGCTCTTTTGTTAGTTTTGACTGCTTTTATTGTTCTCATTTGTAAGTCGCTTTGGATAAAAGCGTCTGCTAAATGACTAAAATGTAAATGAATGTTGCATGGAATCTGGGTCATTCGTATGCCTTGCTTTGAACAAGACCTTCCAGTAACATTATTAAGATTCATGAATATTGCTGAATATTAATGAAACAGCCAACTAAAGGCTATGCACTCAGAAACCCAAGTCTAATCAAATATCAATAAAAATCAATTAAAAGATACTGCAAATTAGTGCATGGAGTGGCAAACTGATCACATTAGTAGTAATAATAATTACTAATAAAAAGTAATAATATATATATATATATATATATATA
>NW_015629204.1:399201-403285 GCF_001515625.1 Sinocyclocheilus rhinocerous
TATATATATATATGCTACTGATCATTGACATTATCACTATTGTCCACAAAAAATATGCAGTTTACTTAATTGGTCCTGCTAATGGGGCATGTTGTCACACTATATGGGGTAAGGGGGTAACACACAAAATATCAGCAGAAAATATATGTATTGTATATGTTATTTTATTGTCTTAATGACTTTTGGTCTCTACACAGTACCTAATTTATGTATCAAAGTATACAGAATATGTAGAATAACATACATGGCAACCTCATCTGACGTTTATGAAAAATATCCTCATCCTCGGAACACAGTACAAACTTTTGGTTAAAAAAAAATATATATGACACCTGCCTGAATATATCCCAGTGTAGCTTTATTGTGTTTACAGCTATTAAAAATATATATGATGATATTGACATTTTTGTTCGGAGGTGGAAAGCCTCACAAAAATGTCCTTATCTGAACTCAGAGTCTGAAACAAACATACAAAACCACTGTGAAATTGAACTTTTGACTCGAAATGTTAAAGTTACTGATTTATAGATTCTTCTAGCAGCTTCCCCATGTGAAAACTAGGCCTGATTTTTTTTTCTTTCTACAATTTGAAAGAAAAACACACACACAAAAACACTTCCTTCTCATAACCACCAATTAAAATCAAGGCTGAAGCACTACTAATTCGGGTTGCCTCATTAGTGGTGACAATAGTGCATCAAAACAGAGCAGACTCTGCTATCTTCTTGCTAATATTAAAAGCAAAGAAGACCAGACGTTTGCCCTTAATAAAAATAAGAGCAGTAAATACAGTGAATCTCAACCAGAATTCAAAGGCTTCAAAAGGATTTTTAGGAAATAACAACTTAAAATTTCAGGTGGTTTCTCACACTATCATATGGCTTTAGAAGTCATATACAATAAATATATACACTACTTTTTGGAGCTGGACAGCCCCGGCACTCATTTATTAAACTAAATAACTAATTTCATGCCCCACAGGGGAAAAAATAAAAAAAATCAGGTTTTGAACGACATGAGGGTGAGTAAACGATTAGTATGCTTGCAGATCTTGGATTTAGTCCATCGTCAATTAACTAGCCTATTTTTGCTTTAACTGAAATATGTTCTTTCTGTGATGAATAGGATTAGCTGAATAATAAGGCAAGCTGAATTCAAGGTATGCTTTTAGAGCTTTTATTCAATTAAAGTTTTCACATTTCCTATCCACAAAGGTATGAGCTATGTTTACTTGTTTGAAAAGGCTGAAGCTATCTAATAATTCCTAATTTGCACCGGCGTGCAGAAACGGCCATAAAACAAACAATATATGAGAGTAAAAGCAGGATTTCAGTGCTGAGAAGTTCCACTAGTTAGGGTGACTGGCTGGTAATTTTCTCTTTGCAGTCTGAATAATGTGCCATGACTGTTTATCCTGTTTCTCCACCTAAATGTATGAATCCATAAAAGAGGCCTCCAACATCCTGATTCAATTATTCAATGTGAAATGCATTTCATTTCTTGCTGAAAAAGAGGAGTTGTTTATTATATCAAGTGTGAATGATGAATAAATTGCGGATAGCTGTGGTCTCCAACAGCCTTGAGTGATGAAGCTAAAACCTGTTCAACATGCTAGACGTGTCTGAACAGACTGAATGCCACCTGGTCAGACGCTCTTGCTGATCTCGCAGACTTTGTTCTTTTTACAGCCTTCAATTGACATGCCTTCAATCGATATACTGTATGTTTATCTGCTGTAACAGAGGATAATTATGAAATTAATACCGACGTCTCTTTTGGAGTCAACATTCTTTTAGAAATGATTCCTACTGAAAAAAAAAAAAAAACTGTGGATATGCAATAAAATAAAATATTAAATAAATTAAAAATACCTCCACACATGCAAATAAATTGAGCTACCTCTTAAAACCTAGGAAACTGCCTATTTAGGCAGCATTTTAAGGCAACATATCTAGAAATAAAGTTGGTCTTTTACTGTTAAAGACAATAAAAGACAAAAAAAAAAAACAGATTAAAGACATTACAAAACTGATTAAAAAAGCTAATAAACATTACAAACACAACAAAATTAGTGTAACTTTAAAACGGAAATGACAGAAAATACCGGAATTAAATCTAAATATTAATATACTAATGTGAAAATAATACTAATACAATAAAATAATAGTATCACTTATAATAAAATAACTGTATTTTAGGTATCCTTCAAGCAGAATGCAATCCCAAAATGCATTGCAACAGACTCGATGAAGCAAGCTAATTATAAACATACTTACAGTATAAGTGATTCAACACATAAAAATAATGATTAAAAAGTATTAGTATTGTAGTGTTTAGGCCATCTTCAAGTATTCTTGATGGATGTCAATCAAAAACTAATATAAATGTGCCAAAAACATATCTGAATGAAGAAAAGATTTGAAAAGTAAATAACACAAATAATAAATCAGTAAATAATGACAAAATGTAAATTTTTAGGTGAACTATCACTTTAAAGGGGTCATATGATGCGATTTCAAGTTTTCCTTTCTCTTTGGAGTGTTACAAGCTGATTGTGCATAGATAAGATCCCTGAAGTTGCAAAGACTAAAGTCTCAAAACCAAAGAGATATTCTTTATAAAAGTTAAGACTCTGCCACGCCCCCCTAAAACGGCTCGTCCTAACACGCCCCCAGATATCTACCTCACTATGTGGAAATATTACCATAATGCCACCCAAATGTGCACGCAAAGAAAGAAAGCGTGGTTTCAGTAACCGCAGTTAGTGTTGAAGCAGCCATGTCAGGGAGACGCTGTGTGTTTCTAGGCGAAAGCAAAAGCACTTTATTTGTCCTTCCGAAAGTAGATGCATTTAGGAATCTTTAAGATTACTTACAACAGAACAGCAATGCATTTTATGGACGACCGTTTCGTGAACCTAGGAGAGGAGGTAATTCTGACTTTGCTATGACAATCTGGCGCTTCTGAATCAGCTACTGTTTTGTTATTAGTTTAAGTATTTGCTATTGACTGTTCAAATGCGGAGTTTTGCGCATCGTGTGTGTGTGTGTGTGCGCGACTCTGTTCCCCTTTCGGGCTCTGTCTTTACATTTATTTTGAAAGATGAAGCTCGCGATTATGGTAAGGGGCGTTACATTTCCGACAGGTGCTTGTGGTGTTCGGCCAATCACAATGCACTGGTTCAGCTGGCCAATCAGAGCAGACTGCGCTTGTCGGAAGGAGGGACTTTGTAGAAAACGAAGCGTTTGAGGGAGGCGGGGCATAGAGGACTTACAATAATCTACAGTATTTGAAAAATAATGTGTTTTTTGAACATTAAAGCATGTCAACATATTCTGTTACACCAAATACACAAAATAATGATCTTTAAAAAAGCATCATATGACCCCTTTAAGGCCTGTTCACACTAAAGGTGTGGCCACGTTTACCACTGGTTCGGCAAAATCATCTTATTATGTCTTTTCAGACTAAAACAAACATTTCGCATGCCATCATTGCGACAACAGCCTGTTTTTTTTCTCCATCACATTGGGAATAAAGTAGCGCAACCAATAATATCCATGATTTTAGTCACATTACTAGAGCTATTACAAAGAGTGCTGGGTAGATTACTTGCAAACTGTAGTCCGTTACTGATTCCAAATAATAATGTATTGCTATTGTGTGAATTATAAGTAATCATGTAATCAATAAAAAGTAACTGTAATCTGATTACCAGCATTTTAAACTGTAATATCATCTCATTACAAGTACTTGATTTTTGGAATCTGATTACGTAATCCAGATTACATGTAATCCGTTACTACCCAGCACTGATTACAAACTAGTGGAGCTCACCAAGGTTATTTTCGTAAACGAAAACTAAAACTAAGACGAAAACGACTGATGAAAAAACAATTTCGTAAACTGAAATAAAATTAAAATGACAAAATAATTGAAAAACTAAAACGAAACTAACAACAGTTATTGAAAAACTAACTGAAATAAAATAATAATTATCAAAAATAAATAATCGTTTTCGTAATCATTACGTTCTCACCCCTTGGCGGAAAAATATACGAGCTGTGTGGAGGTTTAGGGAAAT